>NC_139026.1:58539356-58626856 GCF_964662115.1 Mustela nivalis
ACTTGTATAGTTTGTACTTTTGATAAAAGGTTTCGGTGATGAGCTCTGGCAGTGGCGCTTCTTTTCTAATGTCTTTTTATCTGTATTAATTCCTCAGATGAAAACTTTAAGGAACAATGAAGGAGAGAGGTAGTGCTCTGAAACGGTGAGAAGAAAAAATTACACAGCACACCTGGGACAGATGAAGCCAAACTAGTGCTTTTATAATGCCAATCAGCAGGGCTGTTATCATCCCTCTAATTAGGAAAGCAGCCTAAAACAGAGAGCACTTGGGGAAATGGTAATGTTATGGTTTTGCACTTAAAAGGAGAGACATTTCCTGCACTGTAAGAATCTAGGATTGGGGCTGACAAGTCCTTTAATTAATGGGCAGGATTCCCTGTGTGTGCAAGTGTGTGTGCATGTTTTAATTCATAAAAGTGGACAAAGGGTGCTATGCGGAAGGGGGGGGGAGAAGAGTGATGGGGGAGGGAGGGTGAGTCCATTAGTTTGAAGATGAACAGAATTCATAGCTACATTCATCTTCTTTTTTAACCCCCAAAGGACTGAGGTGCAGAAGTGCAGTGAGCCGGTGTTTTTTTGCTTTTGTTTTTGTTTTAGTTTTTCCCAGGAATTTGAATGTTTAACTGAATAAAAGCCCAAGGCCAAAAGCAAAGCAAACACAAAGTTTGAGTGGACCCGTGTTTCAAGTTGGCGAACCCTTGTGTTCTGGTTTCCCCCTTTCACTGTGTACTTGGACTGCTGTTTCACACAGTTAAGCTGGGGCTTTAGTCTGGACTGTCTTCCCACTCACAGGTGACTAGGTTCTCTTTCATTTTGCTGTGTTAAAGAAATACATAAGTTAAATAATTCCAGGAACAAGATTACTTACTGTTTTAAAGAAACATACATATATATATATATATATATATATATATATATATATATATATGGCCTAGTATCCTAAGAAAAAGAGTTAATATTTGTCTTTTGGAGGGTCTTGAAACTGAACACTTTGAAAGTGGCAGCATCGGGTTCTCAATACTGTTTTAAATGGCTTAGGAAAAATTCTCCAATAACTCTGAAAGATATTTCTAGATTTCTTCTTTCTCTTTCCCTCTCTAATTAGTGCCAAACATGCATATTTCCATATATCTGCATTCATAACAGCATATGCGGTATATTAGTTCGTGGGGTAATTGACATACAATTTAGTAAGATCTTAACTAATTTACAAATTTTCCCCCAATCCAAAATGCTTGATGGCCACCTCCAATCTATATACCAGTGTGTTGCCTAAAGACTGCTACTGCAGTCACACAGACAAACCAAAGGATTTTACAGAAGTTGCAATTAAATAACTTTATCTTACTTTGAACTAGTGCTTGATTTATACATTTCACTAGGTAAAATAAATAAGCTTCTTAAGAACATAGCTTATTCATTTTTTTTTTAATCATAGTATCAGTGTCTTTTTAAGGGAAATGGAACCTCTGCTCTCCAAATATTACTAAATTTAGAACCCCTAAATATAACCTGATAAGAAGAGAGGACCTTTACAACAGTGTTTATTTTATTTTAACGTTTTGTAAACAAATTGGAGGTAAGAATAATCCTTAAAGAGATTAATGGTGTTAGCAGTTCTCATACAGAGTTGAAATGGAAAAACAGACTCCTTCTAATTCAAAGGAAGCAGAAAGTGAAACCAAATTGTCTAATTCTCAATAGCTCAATACGATGAAAAGAACAAACCAAGAGGAGCCTCCAAGATTATTTTTACAATTTTTCAAGGTTATTTTCAGTAGAATTTAAGACAAAAGAAATATCACATTGTTAGTAATCATTTGAAAGAAAATTTTCTTCTTTTTAAAGAAAATCACTTCTTAAACACAATAGTATTCTCCATTTTCATGTTCCTCCAACAGCTGGGGTGGGGGGATGTAATATTTTAAATGTCCTCTCCCAATTACTTTAACTATTAAACAACCACACCAAGCTTTAATTCACTGATTTTTTCCCATGGAAAATCTTTTTTTAAGAAGGACAAGTGACACCTTTAGAAGGAAATGGAAATGAACTTTGACTCAGAGTGACCTGCAGTGGGTAATAAACCTGAGAAATGATATCGTAATAGGCAATATTTTATTTCAGTAAGGAAAAACAAACACACCTAAACAGAAACACAGGCTTGATACATTTCTTCTGAATCAGTCCATAATAGCAATTTGCTCTCCTCTTAAATTACACTCCATGACAAAACTAAACTTTTCAATGTTGGCCATATTCTAAAATGATCTTCCGAAATATTAGGTAATTTTTTACTTATCTAGGTATCACAACAGACTTGTTCTTATGTAATCAAGAACTAAGGGATCAACCCTCTGCCCCACTTGCAAGTTTTGTAAGTTTGTATCCTAGATCAAATTTCTCCTTTCCAACTGTATACTTCTGTTTCAGTTTTCCACATATGGAACAGAATCATCATCTACTGCTAAGAGAATCTGAGGCTTATCTGAGGTTTTAAAATGATAGTGTCTTTTAGGAATCTGAACCAACCACAATTCTGGCCATTACTAGTATCTCTTCAGTTGGTTGAGTTGTTTTTGTTGTTGTTGTTGTTGTTGTTTTTAAGTTATATTTTTAATTGTTACATGGAATACATTTGTCAACTTTATATTTTGGAGACAAATTTAATATGTTTATCTTGGTTAAATTCTTTTAGAGATAAGATGTATACAATTCAGGAGAGGATTACACTTCATTTACAGTCCTCAAACTATTTCTTCATGACTTTGCAGACTGGTTGGAAAGTTTATGTCTATTTGTGGCTATGAGCCAAGAAGATAGGCAATGCAATCCGTGGAAGGAGCTAAATTTAATGCAGATCGTGGTCCTTCCTGTCTTTCTCTCAGTACTGAATCACCTAACGTTACCCACCTCCCTCGCCCCACTGCCAAGAAATGGGCATAAAGATTTTCAAGCAAAGTTTCAAATACATGTCATTGGATTTCTGATAGGACCTCTGAACTGATATAGATAATGGGAAGTTAAAAATATTTTCATTTTCCAAGATTAGAGATAATGTACAGAGAATATTATGTTATAATAACTAGCATATAGAAATTTCTCAATAAGATACTGATTATTATCATATCCAATATGGCCCAACTGAATATTTTTACTCTTTAATGAAGGGTCATTCTTATTGTAATTTCTGTGCTACTGTACTTCTCTAACACTTTGAGGGCTTTATTGAAAATGGATTATAGTTAGTCTGTATTGCCCCCTGCTATGTTCTAAATGTCTGTGTCCCAATAAAATGTTGAAACCCTAACATTTCAGGAATTGGGGTTCTTATAAAAGAGATTCCACAGACATTCCTTGCCCTATATGAAAACACCAGCTATGATTTGAAAAGCGGGTCCTCACCAAAATGTAACCATGCTGGTATCTTGACCTTGGACTTCCAGCCTCCAGAACCATAAGAGATAAGTTTCTGTTATTTATAAGCTACCTAGTCTGTAATACTTTGTTATAGCAGGTTGAAAAGACTAAGACTTCGCTATGCTAAATACTCTGAAGATTCAAGTTCTAACCTAATTAGTTTTACATTCTATACCTTGCAGAGTGTGGTGACTTGCTCACAGTAGATATTTGTTAAATGCTGATTAAAGTGATTTGAATTAAACAAAGTAGCCACAGAAGATAATGGTCAAAGTGAAATTTTGGATAAAAATAACAACCTACGCATACTAAAACAAAATGCTACTTGATACTACTATTTAGACATTTTCACAAGATGTATACCTTCAGAAAGATTTATTACAGCACAGTGCAAAGATTTGTTTTGTCATCTGTCTTCATGATTACATCATAAGTTCTTGGAGGCAGTATCTGCAGGGTCTATCACAGTGCCTAGCATATAATAACAACTTAATAAATGTTTACTGCATGAGTAACTCAATGGAAGAATAATAAATGAATATACTCAAAGGATAGTTGATCTAAATGAAATTATCATGACTGAAAAGTGCTAGGTTTCTGAAAAAAGTAAAGAAGTAGACAAAAAATGGAGGTCAATAGAATTTTCAATACAAACTAGAATCATAGAAGTATCTTGTGCTGTGTAGAAACATTAAGATTTTGGAAGGTTTATGGTATTGAGCATGTTTACCAGGTGATGTTTATTAGTTATTACTATGAGGGAAATGTCTTAAAAACTTTTATGAGGCTATTAGTAGTGAAAAAATATCTCAAGTAACTTATTCAAAGTAGTCCTAATATACACCACTTTTGCTAGTTTGTCTTAAACTACTTAAGAAAACACTAAAAAGACAAAACATGGGATCAAAGCTCAAAAAATACAAGGATAGATCTGGGAGGAACTTCATTAACCTATAATAGGTCAATTTCCTTGGCATTTTCAGTTTTCATTTCACACCTGAAAAAGGTAGGAAGACACTTTATGGTTTCCTTGTGTTTCTTCCCGTGGGTCTATATCCAGAGTATATACCAACCAATGAAAAAGATGATTCATATGCTGATTTTTGATGTATTTAAAGCTTATTTGCAAATCTCCCCCACTTTCCCATTTGCCATCTTTCTCACCTTCAGAAAAAGCATCTTTCAGAAACAGCTGGGCAAGACCTATGGAGGAGACCCCTGATTGCTTATTGTATACTGGCTGCTTTTTTCTTCAAAAACAAAGCTCTGAAGACAGTGACAGAAATATTCTGGATACAGTGGATGGAGGGACTCTGGTTGCTGTCTATTATATCTTCCAGTTTCAGAGGCCCAAGCAGGAAGTAAAAGAGAAATCACCACCTCAGTAGAATGAATACCTGCTAGAAACTGAGAGTCTTATTACAATCTGGACACATCAATTTTGTAAGTGTGAATTTCATGAAGATTTTGTTGTCACTGATTTATCAGAATGTGATTTAGGGTAATTGAGCCATCCTATATGCTGAGAATCAATGAATTCAAGAAGTGCCCATTCAATAATTTGTAACAGGGAAAACAAAAACAAAAACAAAAACAAAAACAAAAAACAAAGCAGAACACTAAAAAACCAAAACCTATTATGGAATACCACTCTGAAGACCCAAGGGAAGAGTATATCTCTAAAATTAATGTCTTACAAGACTCAAGAGAACATTCTGGAATGTACTTACTATTCTCAATAAAATCCAAGAAGAATGAGCCTCCATCAGGCAGGACTAGTCAGGAGTAAAGAATACAAATTGAATTATAAAACAGAGATAGACAAGCTAAAGAAAAATTTCAATAAAACTAAATGTATAACAGGAAAATTCAAGCCCATGTTTTACAAGGCTCTGAGGATACTGAACTATAGTAATGATAACACAGAAGCATGAATCAGTGACATGGAAGATGGATTTGAGATGCTCTTTTAAAATGTGCAAGAAGAGGGTAAAGAGATTAAAATTATGAAAGAGAACATGCTAGTTCATAAGACCTAAAGGGGAGCTTCAATATGTGACTAATTTATAATCCTAAAGAAGGAACTAAAACATAATGCAGGAGCAGTAAATAAAGATATAATAGACAAAAATCTGACTGACCTGAATATGCAGATTTGAGTGACATGACTAAATTCAAAATGTACATAAAAATGTAACCTACAAAATTCATATCGAAAAAGTTTTGAATTCCAAGGTAATTAACTAATAATTTAAAAACTGTCAAGTACATGTACTCTGAAAACTGTAAAACATTGATGAAAGAAATTGAAGACAACACAAATGGAACGATATTCCATGCTCCCGATTAGAAGAACAAATATTGTTAAAATGTCTATATGACCCAAAGCAATCTACACATTTAATGCAATCCCTATCAAAATAAACAACAGTATTTTTCACAGAACTAGAATAATCATAAAATTTGTATAGAACCACAAAAGAGACTGAAAAGCCAAAACAATCTCAAAAACAAAAAACAAAGCTGGAGGTATCACAATTCCAGATTGAAGTTATACTACAAAGCTGTAGTAATCAAAACGGTATGTTCTGGCACACAAACAGACACTTAGATGAATGGAATAAGGTAGAAAGCCCAGAAACAAACCCACGATCATATGGGTAATCTCCAACAAAAGAGGCAAGAGTATGTAATGGGAAAAAGTTTCAACAAATAGTGTTGGGAAAACTGGATGGCTACTTGCAAAAGAATGAAACTGGACCTCTTTCTTAAACCATACTCAAAAATAAACTCAAAATGGATTAAAGACCTAAATGTGGTTCACTTCTGTGTCACATACACTGAAATTGGAATGATACACAGAAGAATATCACAGCCCTTGCACAAAGATGACACAAAAATTTGTGAAGGGTTTCATAAGGAAAAAAAAAAAAAAAGACCTAAAAAGACCTAAATGTGAGACAAAATAAAAATCCTAAAAGAGAGCACAGGCAGTAATTTCCTTGACATTGACCATGGCAACATTTTTCTAGATGTCTCCTGAGGCAAAGGAAACTAAAGCAAAAATAAACTATTGGGGCTACATCAAAACAAAAAGTTCTGCACAGCAAAGCAAACAACAGATCTAAGAAATAACCTACTAACTGGGAAAAGATGATGTATCATATAAAGGGTAGTATCCAAAATATATAAAGAATGTATACAAACTCAACACCCCCAAAACAAATAATCCCAATTAAAAATGGGCAGAAGACATGAACAGACATTTCTCTAAGGTGGTCAAGAGACACATGAAAGGATGCTCAATGTCATTCCTCATCAGGGAAATGCACATCCAAACTACAGTTAGATGCCACCTCATACCTGTCCGAATGGCTACACATAAAAACACACAAAAAACACATGTTGGAGAGGATGTGGAGAAACAGGAGTCCTTGTGCACTGTTGGTGGGAATGCAAACTGGTACAGCCACTGAGGAAAGCAGAATGGAGGTTCCCTTTAACAAGTTAAAAACAGAACTACCCTCTGATCAGTAATTGCTCTGTTTGGTATTTACCCAAAGAATACAAAAACACTAATTCACAAGAATATATGCACCCCTCTGTTTATGGCTGCATTATTTATAATAGCTAAATTATGGAAGCAGCCCAAGTGTCCAGTGATGGATGAATCAATAAAGAAGATGTGTGTGCGTGAGTGTGTGTGTGTGTGTGTGTGTGTGTGTGTGGTGAAATATTATTCAGCCGTAAAAAAGAATGAAATCTTGCCATTGCACAGACACGGATGGAGCTAGAGAGTATATTGCTAAGGAAAATAAGTCAGAGAAAGACAAATACCCTATGCTTTCCCTCATAAATGGAATTTAAGAAACAAAAAAATGAACAGAGGAAAAAAGGAGAGAGACAAACCAAGAAACAGACTCTCATCTGTAGAGAACAAACTGATGGTTACCAGAAGGGAGCTGAGTGTGGGGGGGGGGGGTAAAATAGGTGACGGAGATTAAAGAATACATTTATCATGATAAGCAGTGATCAATCTATAGAACTGTTAAGTCACTATATTGTACACCTGAAACATGACACTGTATGTTAACTACACTGGAATTAAAATAAAAAACAAACAAAAAACAAACAAAAAACAAAACAAAAACCTGTTAAGTATCCAAATAAGTGGAAAGGGAAAAGAAAGGATTATTCACAAAGGAAAAATGTATCTAGATAGCTTTAGATATTGTTCCTGCAAATATTCTGAAACAGTGAAAAATATCTAAGAATTTTGAAAGGATAACATTGTGATCTAAGGATTTCACATCGCAACAACTTGTATTTCTTGTGTAAAAGCCATTAAAGGACGGTTTCAGATGCATAAAGTAGTCAGAAAAAGAACATTTACGTAATTTTACAAAATGTATGATCTGAAATGTTGCTCCAAATTAATCTCAAGGGATAAGATTTTAAAAATCCAAAGACAGGAGGGTCATGGCACAAAAAAGATGTTTAGGTCAAAATATCTGGAATCCTTATTGATAATTCTTTGGTAGGATGATCCTATGAACTAGAACTTCTTTCACTTGTTTCTCTTCACCTCTCACACCATCCTCATCACCAGGAAACATATTTCTCATGCTTCATTTTTCGCCTCACAGTTTATAAAGAATCTCTTGTTAGGTCCAACAACTTGGGAACTAACCAGCATGTATGAGATGGCTAGAACATGATATTTGCATGGCTGAGATACTATGCTTGAGAGAGTTTTTGTTTGTTCCACATAAGGCAATGTGTCATCAATTTTCTTTTTTTACTAACTTTTTTTCTCATTAATGGGGCTAGTATTATGAGTAGATGTTTTTTTACAGGTTAGGAAACTGTTGCTCAGGAAGGCTAGTTGACTCAATACCCCCACATCTGTGGGAAATAAATTTGAATTTGTGTCTTCTGACTTCAGATCACATACTTAATTCTTATGAATCTTGAATTTATGACCTCTTTGTGGATTTTCAAAAATGGTACTTTATATGTTTTCTTGGTTTTATTTCATCAAAAAAGAAATAATCTTTATGTCACTGAATATTTGTAATTGGTCTAACCTATACTGTTCAACTCTCAAGTGTATAATTACCATCCATAAAGATATTTATGTCTAAAAAAGTTGGCATAATAGATTCCAAATCTTTTTTTTTAACATATATTATCTTGATTTCTCTGAATCAGATTATAGCCCAGCATTACATTTTTGGTGAGAAATTTGAGAACACTTAGTTTTAGTTACAGTGAGACTTTAAAAAAATACATTTTGATATAGTTTCAAAATTATGAGGATTTACTAGAATAGTGTAAAGAACCCCTATACAACATATACCTAAATTTCCCAATTACTTTTGTTGCCCCATTTAGTTTATCAATCTCTTCTATTTCTCTCTATATTTATACATACATGCATATTTTCCTTCAAGTATTTGAAAATACATTGAAATCGTGCCCTTTCATCCTTAAATAATTTAGTGTGTGTTCTGAGTCTCCAAATCAGAAAATTTAACTCAATGACATATTATTATCTAATCCACAGTCCCTGTATTATATACAGTTATAAAGGGGGCTCCTGGCTGGCTCAGTCAGTACAACATGAAAGAGAGTCTTGATCTCAAGCCAAAGTTGCTTCCCAATTTCCACTCTAATTCACAATGTGATCAAATGTTATAACAATAAAATCTTAAAAGTATAAAGATGTGTTTGTTTTCCTTAAACTACAGTTCTGAAGATAATCTGGGATGCCAACTCCATATTTTTTAATGGCTCTGTTCCTTAGTTTCACTAGAAGGACAACTCTGATATTTCTTATTGGAGGTGAAATAAAGATAGAATGTTTCTTCTTTGAACCAACTAGTACTTTCAGGCTTTATTGGACTTTTTTTTTTTAACATTTATGGAATTTAAAAAATTAAAGAAACTCAAAAGGGACTTAGATAGAACTTTCAATAAATATTTACCCCTAAAGTACAGCTGAAAAAGATAATTTTGCTAGAATAAAATAAAGAGGTCCACTTGACTTTTACAATTTTAAGATCCCTGAAAACACATTGTTTGTTGAACAATTATGAGCTAGGGTGCAAAAAATACCCAATTCTATAGCCATGTAAATTTGAACAAAATTAATATGGTTTCTTCCTCAGAGTCTTGAATATATATTAATCTTAAATCTATAGAATACAGAGCATTTCTCCAATTTGCTTGACCACATAAGCCTTTTTGGAAGATTGCCTATAATAGTTTCATTGTCTAAATGACTTTAGAAGTTGCCTTAAATTCTGAAAAACAACATAATATAACTCACATCAGATATCTTTAAGGCTTTAATAAGAGCAAAATTATAAAGAAATATCATTTTTAAAAATTTTTTAAAAGAGATTTTATTTATTTATTTGACAGAGATAACAAGCAGGCAGAGAGGCAGGCAGAGAGAGAGGAGAAAGCAGGCTCCCTGCTGAGCAGAGAGCCAGATGTGGGGCTCAGTCCCAGGACCCTGAGATCATGACCTGAGCCGAAGGCAGCGGCTTAACCCACTGAGCCACCCAGGCGCCCCAAGAAATATTAGCTTTTATTTCCCTGTTCTTAGTTTGGGATTACATATAAGTAAAGGACAACTAAAACAATGAAGCCATATAGAGAAGAAAATGATGAACAGAACTGTACATGAGCAATTCAAATGACTATGGGAGAACCATGCAAATGACTACTAATAATGAAAGTGATGATTAGCCAGATGGAATATAGTGTATTCCGAGGCAAAAAGTACATGTATTGAGACTTTTGCTCCTCAAGATCATTCTCCCCTAGATGTCCATCAACAGATGAATGGATCAAGAAGATGTGGTATATATATATACAACGGAATACTATGCAGCCATCAAAAGAAATGAAATCTTGCCATTTGCGACGACATGGATGGAACTAGAGGATATTATGCTTAGTGAAATAAGTCAATCAGAGAAAGACAATTATCATATGATCTCCCTGATATGAAGAAGTTGAGATGCAATGTGGGGGGTTTGGGAGGTAGGAAAAGAATAAATGAAACAAGATGGGATCAGGAGGGAGACAAACCACAAGAGCCTCTTAATCTCAGAAAACAAACTGAGGGTTGCTGGGGGGAGGGGGGTAGGGAGAGGGTGGTGGGATTATGGACATTGGGGAAGGTATGTGCTATGGTGAGTGCTGTGAAATCTGTAAACCTGGTGATTCACAGACCTGTACCTCTGGAGCTAATAATACATTATATGTTAATTTAAAAAAAAGATCATTCTTCTTTTCTTCACTAGAATATAGAGGCTAATGTTAACTTTTAAAAACGTTTATTAAAGGCTCTAAGTCCCTTTTGAGTTCCTATAATTCTTAAAATTCCATAAAGTTTAAAAAATCCAATAAAGTCCGAAAGTACTAGTTGGTTCAAAGAAACATTCTATCTCTATTTCTCCTTCAATAGGAAATATCAGAGTTGTCCTTCTAGTGAAACTAAGGAACAGAGCCATTAAAAAATACTAGTTGGCATTCTGGATTGTCTTCAGAACTGTAGTTTAGGAAAACAAACACTTCTTTATACTATTAAGATTTTATCATGATAACATTTGATCACATTGTGAGTCAGGGTGCAGCAACTTTGGCTTGACTGTGCTCAGCTGGGTAGTCTTCTTTTCTTAACTCTTCTAAAGAATGGTTACCAAGATCAAGTAATTAACACACCCATCACTTCACATAGTTAAAGTAGTAAACTTTTTTTTTCTTTTTGTGGTAAATGCTTAAGATCTATAAGGTTACTCGTGTGGCTGTATTCAATTAGGAGTTTGCTAGGGCTGGAACATCCAAGATGGCTCCTCATCTCCCAGGGTCTTTCCTCCAACAGTCTTCCCTCTAGCTTGGGTTTCATCACACTTCGGATTGTGTCACACTTACCATTGGGTTATTGGCTAAACCAAATCACATGGCCAAGCCTAGAGTGGGAAAGGACGATACCCAAGCATGTGCATGTTATGAGCTGTGATGTTTTAGGGGCCACCAGTAAAACAGCCTGCCCCAAGGGGAAGAATTTAGATCTATTTTTGTCTGTGTTGGCCAATCATTTGCATCTGATCATCCATCCTTAAATTTTGCTTCTCTAGGTAAAGACAGAAACTAAAAAAAAATGAGCATGTATTTATAAAAATGCTTGGTAGTATTTTGGGACACATAAACATTTTGTTGCTAAAAAAATTTGACAACTCTAACTGGGGTCACACATAATTTAAATAGCCAAGATTACACCTGAGAGTTGAACTGTTTCTAACGTATTGGCTACTAAAATTAATATCATTGGTAATATCACAGTAAAGTAAAATAGGACTTTTGGGCAAGGAAGTAGGATACACAGAGCTGCCATTGAGCTGCCTTTTGGGAAGTCACTTAAATTTTTTAGGCCTCGGCTCTTTATATATTAAAATTAGTATCTTGAGCTAAATTGCACCTTCACAGTCTTTGAGCTCTAAAATTTGTCATATTCTTAAAAGTTCTTTAAGTAGCATTAGAAACATGCAAAAAACAAAATGTAACCCAAATTCCCTCATCAGTCATCTGTTCCAGGGATTGTGATGAATATGTAAATTGATTTACGGTTGTGAAGATTCTAATTCAACCAATTGGGCCTTGTATTTGCCTTTTTTTTTTTTAAGATTTTTTTTTTTTTTTTTTTTTGACAGAGGTCACAAGTAAGCAGAAAGGCAGGCAAAGAGGGAGGGGGAAGCAGGCTCCCTGCTAAGCAGAAAGCCCAATGTGGGGCCCAATCCCAGGACCCTGAGATCATGACCTGAGCTGAAGGCAGAGGCTTAACCCACTGAGCCACCCAGGTACCCCTTGTAGTTGTCTTTTAAAACTGCAGTCACTACAGAAAACATGGTCAGGGGGTGTTTCCAGGATCTACGTGCTCTTGGATATTCCAGGATAGCATCATGATTAGAACTCAGTAATAAAAAAGGTCCTTATAGAAGACTAGATGATACTTTGCATAAATCTACAAATATTGTGATTTAAAAAAAGAAAGAGAGGTTACAATGTCTTAAAATTGTAGAAGTTAAGGGGTGCTTGGTAATCCCTGGATACTAAAGGTAAAGCCTAAGAAACATTTCTTACTTTTAAATTTTTCTTCCCCGGCTTTCTGCCTTTCGAACATTCTGGGGCTGTTGAGTAACTTCATCTGCAGAACCCCTCCAACATTCCCCTCCTACTCCCATGAGTACCTTTTCCCTTCCACTCATTTAGTTTAGATTTCTTTTTACCCTTTCAAACAAATCACCCTAAGCTTACAGAGATCTAAGACATTACCTTGTGTCTGCTGATCAACTGTTGTTTGCAAGGTAGAATTTCTGGCAAACCCATAAATTGTTTCCTTTCTCTAGTTCTTATTTCCTTTTCCTTGGGCATTGCTAAATTTTTATACCACTTCACATTGTGTATGCAGCATCTCCAAATAAGTTAGTTCACAAGCTAGTTGATTTCATTTTTCTACCTTCTTATATCCCATGTCTCTCATACCAATTGGCTCATCCTTTTGATGAGGAAAAGTTCTCCCTGATATGTGGGCTTCAAGTAGTGCTGAAATGAGCTCTGGACCCATAATGGGATTTCCATGCAGAAATTATTTCTGCTTTGGGTTACTGACCCATAATGTAAGCTTATTTTTATGATTTGAGCTGAGCTCCCTTTTCACCCTGAGTCCTCCACTTCTCTCGGGTTGATCTTGCTATCTCTGATTATGACATAGAGCTGTCTTACAGAACTCTCTAGGATGACAGAAATGTCCCCTATTTGTGCCATTGCACACTGTTACGCATTGTAATTTAGCTGCTTCACAAAACTGTGTTTTTCTCCACAATCAGATATGAAACTCTCTGAGGTCAGAAACTGTGTTTAACATTTCTTTTGTGTTCCTCTTGGCAACACAGCATATGCCTGGCACCTGGTTGCCGCTCCCTGTTTATTGAATGGATAAATAAAGTTGGTTACATTAGGGAGCAGGGTGACTGGGCAGATGGTGCCCAAATCACAAAAGCCTCGCTTTTTTTCTCCTAGAAGTGATGGCAATATTTTGATAATTTTCCCGTAAGGTTCCAGAAAAATCTCTGAGGACGAGAATATCCAGTTAGGGGGCCTGGTAAGCAGAGAACCGGTTTCTGGGAAATTGCAGGCTAAAGTTCAGCGGTGTTGCATGCCAGGTTTGTCTCTGATTTCCTCCCAGGATAAAATCCACCTAAGCAGAAAAGAGTACAGGAGTGAAATTCTAAGCTTTCTCTCATGTGTGTAGAAAGCCACATGGTGGCTCCCACCACTAGTGATTTCAGACCTGTGTAATAGTTCTGTTTTGACTTCTTGCAACTTCTTGAAATTGTTGGCTATCTTATCGGTATATTTTGTCTATTCGAACTGTTGGCATGAAGATGATTACTCCCGAACTTTCTCAACTGGAGTGGGACAAGAAAACAAAAAGATAAAGCAAATAACAAAAGCAATGCAACACACTGCTTATGATTTCAAAACTAACCTGACGAAACATTTCTGAATATCATGTGAAACTATCAGTAGGTTTGGAAAGATATACCAGACTGAAGTAATAATACATTGTCAGTAACGTTTTTTGGAAATAGTCAACAATGTTTAGAATTTGTTTACACATATGGAATGTGTTTTAGATGTAACAGCCAGGAAAACCTCATTATTACAGACTTCACTGGAAGATCTCTGAGGTCCCTTCCAGCTTTAAAATGCTGAATATAATTCAGAATTTATGATAATTTGAACTAGGCTAGGCTGAAATTTACTTTTGTATGATCTATGGAGCAAGGATTTGCTAATAGTGTAAACAAGATTGCTTGAGGCTTTTAACCAAGCTGTTCTTAAAGATTTTAACACATTGTGTGATACAAATGGGTCTACCTAATTTCAGATGATTCCCACCTATTTATTAAAGCATGCAATGAAAGTCTGTTACTTAGAAGTGCTTTTATCAGCAGCTAAATTTACAGTGTGAATTTGAAAGTAATATATCTGCATTTCTTATTAGCGTTCCTAATTTGTTATTATTTGTTGTTGTTAATTTGTTTGCTGTTCCTTCAAGGGTGGAATATATCAGTGAGGTTTTTTTTATAATTAGAAATGACTATTCCAAATACGATTGTTTATTTCAGTAGTTTATTTTTCCTTTCCTTTATGGCATCTGCTCTTTATATCTTGATTTATTTACAACATATACTTATTAGGCATTGATATTATTTCACTGCTATTCCAGGTGAGATTGAGTTTTTGTGGCAACATGATTACTCTTTAAGGAATAATTAAACACTCAGAGCATCTTATATTTAGCTCTGATTCTAATATTTGTTTATAACTCTTCAAGAGTACAATAAATTCACATAGAAACTATAAGATTAGGTCGATTCCTATAGTCTTCATTATTTTTTCTTAAATAGGCTGTCATCTTAATTTGTTTTTCTTGATGTTAAACTAATTCCCCATTTATGCAAAGGCTAAGAAAGTCTATACTATACTGTGGAACTGAAAATTGACTCTAGGCAACAAGGTTGACTAATTTACTTAAGACAGCAAAGATTCTTCTCAAGATTTGTACAATTAACACATGCATATTTTACAAAAATGAATATCAAAAATAGATACTTTGTAAGATCTTCTATAGTTTAGAATGGTAATTCAAAAATCATTGAATGAAAAACACAGTATAAGAAATATTCAGTATCAGTCACTAGCTAAAATATGAAATCCGTTCTACCAGAATAGGTGTGCATAAAAATCTCTACGGTTTCTCTCTGCCAGCATACAGATGTATTGATAACACATAGGGCAGTGGCTATAGCAACTGGCTAAATTTTATAGGCCCTGTTTATAGTAAAAGGTAAAGAGCAATGTCTGTGATAATATCAAACCCGTACAATTCATACAAAACTACTACCTCAGTAGTGCTTTCACTTTTTTAAAACATTTAAACTTACACTATTAAAATGTTCAGTTCAATAGTATTTGTTAAATACATGTTATACTACTTGCACTGGTCTGGGTGCTCTGTACTTAATCCTCACGAGAACCTGCGAAGTAGGAGCACTGATTATCTTCATTTAATAAAGGGGGATATGGAGGCCCTGAGAGAGTGAGCAACTTGCACGAGGGACACGATGGAATAAACACCTGAACACACATCTGTCTGATTCTAAAATGTTCGCTCTCGTCCTTCAAGTTATTGTCTTTCTGAGAAAAGATTTTTTTCATATATTTTCTCATGGTGTCCCTAATTATCTTAATTACCTTTTTCTCTCCATATATTAAATATCAATAAGCCATTCATGTCACTAAACAATGAGAGTTTTTTTTGAAAAGGTATAGCACTATTATGTTGGAAGAGGCGAAAAACGACCTAAGGCCTTACATGTTTTGAATGGTGGTCTAATAAAATTTGAATATAGCTATTGGGAGATTATTTTGCTCAGCCATCCAAGGGGACACTTTTGAAATTCTGTCTTGTTCCACCAATGTTTCAATGTTAAATTATTCATCTGAATTCTTTTTTTTTCTTTTTTTTTTTAAAGATTTTATTTGTCAGAGAGAGAGAGAGAGAAAGCACATGCAGGGGGAGAATGAGAAGCAAACTGTGTGCTGAGCAGGGAGCCCCCTGTAGGGACTCCATCCCAGGACCCTGGAATCATGACCTGAGCCGAAGGCAGATGTTTAACTGACTAAGCCACCTAGGAGTCCCCCGAAATTCTTTTACCAGTGAAATGATTTATGCATCTCATTCAACTCAGGACTTCTGCTTCATGCTGGTTAGTTGGAAAGGGTAAGTTTTACTCATTACTTCCTAACATAAAGAAAGTGTGATGATGTAGAAAATATAACTTATTTAAATACTCACTTTTAGAGATTCTCATACATGAGACTTAAAATTTAGTGATCTCTAAATCTTTCCCTGGTTTATTTTAACCCTCTTTCTCTCTAAAATGAGTATTACTCCAGACTTTACAGTAAGTATTACCCAAATGCAGAGAGCACCCAACTCAAAGCAAGCTATTTTGATGCTACCAATAAAACTCCAGTGGTGTTTTGGCTTGGTGGTCCCTAATGATTGAACTTGCTACACATAATTAACAAAAAATAAAACCAAGAAAGGATATAACTGCACATGATAAAATCTGTTAACTAAAATTAGATGAAGAATAACATCTTATTAAAATATTTTTGTGTAATATTATCCAGGAAAATTTATCTAGGTAGAATAATGACCCAAACCAAAACATCAGAAAGTATAACCATTAAAAAATTTTGATTTGAGGGCGCCTGGGTGGCTCAGTGGGTTAAGCCGCTGCCTTAGGCTCAGGTCATGATCTCAGGGTCCTGGGATTGAGTCCACATTGGTCTGCTCTGCAGGGAGCCTGCTTCCTCCTCTCTCTCTCTCTGCCTGCCTCTCTGCCTACTTGTGATGTCTCTCTGTCAAATAAATAAATAAAAAAATCTTAAAAAAAAAGTTTTGATTTGAAAAAAATTGATTAATCAAATTTTTCTTATAAAATTTACATTGCAGCTTTGCACAGTGGCAGTGTCATAGCCAATGAGGTTTATCCAAAGTGCGATTATTGCTAATTGAAAATTTACATTGCAAATAACTGATCCCAATTACAAATCTTCAGTAGAAGAAAAAAGACAATGGAACTAAGAATAGTATGTAACTACTCTATGTAACAAGTTGATCATGGATTTAATTGGGCTTAATGGATTTACTCTAAAAAGTAACCTAAAATATTTATTCTAAAAAATTAAATTTATCAACATTTCTATAATGACAAAATATTTATGTTCATAAATAGAAAGTCAAAATATCAAAATGTCAAAGTTAGGGTTCAAAATATTTACCCCTCAAAATAGTAAAGAGAGCAGGTTCAAAATATTTTGTATTGTTTCCAGATCTACTGTTTCCATCACCAAATCTTCTCATTTACAAAATGAATTTGATAATGATAATATCTGTCCCATCTACCAACTCATAGAATTTTTGTAGAGATCAAATGAGATAATAATTATAAAAGTGTTTGTTAATTAAGATGTTATTTAATAGCATTTATAATAGTATTTATTATTCCAAACTGCTTATAGACATCCTTAGTTGAATGCATACCTAGTACAAATTAAAATTACAGCAGCCCCTGCCCAACCCCCCCCCCCCCCCCCCGCCCCGGGCAATTAACCTCTCTCTGTAACTTCTTTAATCTGTCAATGATATCATGATTCTAACAAGTCTTCAGGATTTGAGAGTTGAAAACTCAGAATTCCTTGGGACTCCTTCATCATAACCACTGAAGCTAAATAGAACATGCTAATGAGATTACAAATGCTATAACCAAATTATGGTCACACTTCAATTGCTTTTCAGTGATAGCCTTATCCCATTTTAGATAATAGATACATTTCTGAAAGTTTGCAGAAATTATTTTTTTATAAATGAAATTCAATTCTATATGTAAAAATGTTATTTTATGGAATCTACTTTGAAATTTTGGGTAGGGTGAAAAATTCATTGTCACTATAGATTTTTCTATATGTTCTGTCATTAAAATATGGCACACAAATATTGTTTTCCTTTTTTCAAAGAAGCTCTTGTAAAGGACGTAACAAGTGTAGTTCATTGAAGATTTGCTTCTCTCACCGAGCTAGTGATTCAATGACCCATTGAATTAGTGTCACTGTGGTTATGTGGTTTGGTTTTCTGCTTTATATTAAACCTAAAAGCTTTAAATAAATGAGTGTGATTAATTGAAAGTTTTAAGCAGTAGTAAAACAAGGTCAAAGAAGAAGGAACAAAGAGTTATCCTGTACTTTATGTTTGAGGCAGTGCAGATGACATTTAAGATATAACTGTAAGGAACAACTAAATTATAGTGACCATAACTTAGCTGTGTGATCAATTTTATTTTCAGTGAGACTTGGGATAAAACAATATGAATCAGTAGAACGAATTTTGTTTGCCAGGATAACTGTTCACAGTATTTGAGTGAATTTATTGTGTGGAAAACAAATATATTATTTTTTTTAATGATAAAAGTTTAAAAAATGGTACTAGTGCATGTTATAAAAATTGGTGTTATAGAGCCATCTCAAATGCAAAAAGCATTTGCTTTTATTCCGGGAAGTTTTTATTATTTGAAGATTTTTTTTCACATGATTTTATCAATTCTTATGTATTCTTCACAAATTTCTAAGCACATCAATGAATCCATCTTGATATGACTATGATTAACTTAAATGACATGGTCATGGTTTAATCATACATGTTAAGCACAAAGTCATTTTTCTTATGTAACTACTAAAATTAAAGCTGAGAGACCCAAGTTTAGAACATTTCTATTTCACTAGTATTACAGAAACCAGATCAATATGTGGAAAATATGAGAATGTATCATAGTACAATTCTTCAAAAATTTTAAGGCAATAGGTGAGGATATCATTAAAAAATATGACGTCATATAGACCAGCAAGACAAGCCTCCTGTAATTAGGTTATAGCTTTTAAGATGAAATTGTATAGATTTCCATGTTTCTTTATGGAGGAGGCGGGGGGTGGGGGAGAAAGAAAGAACAGGGAAAAAAGCAAGAAAAAAAAAGAATTGGAACAAAGGTTTTGTATTATTCATCCAAAGCTGCATGGACCCAGTGGTATCTGAGTGGTACAAGTAGCACCTTCATCTGTAATGCCTAGAACAGGTATGGAAAGAAACGAATTCACTAACTAATGAAATTAGTATCTGAACTGATCTTAAGAGATAACATATGTTGAGCCACAATGTTATTTCCAGTGTAAAGTGTGGTAACCAAGTTTACCTTAGTCCCTACCATTCATAAAATGGTTGAAGGTTTTATGAGTGGGTTATATTTTTAGGTGTGCTTAATTAATTAATTATAAAAGGATTTTATTTATTTATTTATTTGACACAGACAGAGAGAGAGTACAAGTAGGCAGAGCAGCGGACAGAGGGAGAGGGAGAAGCAGGCTTCCTGCTGAGCAGGGAGCCAGATGTGGAGCTCAATCCCAGGACCTGAGCTGAAGCCAGACGCTAAAGCAATTGAGCAACCCAAGTGCCCCTCATATGAAGTGGTCAATTTTTCTATGGTTAGTGACTGCCTATTCTGGATTTTCCACTTCGGTCTAGACTTCATAAAAATGTTATTATTATTATTTTTTTTTAATAAAAGCAAGTCTCTAGATGTATAATTAAATGAAATTTACTCTGAATTATTTCTGTGTAATTAAGTCACAAATGAGAAGAAAAAAGGCTATTATCAGGCATTTCCTACTTTTATTTATTTTACTTAATTTTTTAAAAAAGATTTTATTTATTTTAGAGAGAGAGAGAGTGAGCAAAGGGAGAAGCAGACTCCGCAGTGTGGAGCCTGACGTCGGGTGTGATCTCAAGACCCTGGGATCATGACCTGAGCCGACATTAGATGCTTAACCCACTGAACCACCCAGGCATCCCAGATATTTCCTCGGTTTTAGATCTAGAATATATGGACATTTTATCTATGGCGTAATATCACATTTCAATATTGTGTTTTCATTAATTAGTGGTATACATTGTACCCCTTAAACTATTGTTTGAACTATAATTTCCAGGCCCCTGAGCTATCCTTTCCTGCTTTAAACAAGGAATGTTTAAGGTGTAAGCGCATCTAAACTAGGTGAGCAGAATGCAAAGGATTTTATTCCTTTCAGCATTGAATGGTATATTCTCTCTCACGTTCTCTGTCGAACCTTCTCTTCCTGTATTTCCTGTGTCACTCTGTCCACCTCCATAAGTCCTGAGGTCCCTGTGTGTGTGTCTGTCTGCTCCATTGTCATTGTTCTCATTCACCCCCTTGTTATTCCTCAAGTGAACTATTATTCTGTTCTCCACCTTCACTCTCTCTTCCATTCCCCAGTGTACGTTCCATTCTGTTGCCAGAATTATTTATCTAAAATTTGAATCGGACTAAATTACTCTCTTTAGAACCTTCAGGGCCACTCTCAGATAAATGATCTCCCTCTCCAGACTTATCTCCTCTTAACTTCCTGCCTCACAATATGTACTGTAGTCACACTGAGTTCTGTGTCTTTCCCCTATGACTGCATACCAACTTGGGTGTCCACACCTCTAATATATTGATAAATCTTCTTTCCAGGATCTCTTGAAAATGGTAGCTGGCCCTCTAGTTCTTTCTGAACCTCTCTAGGGAACTTCATTTAAAGGTTAGGAAGGGAGAGGAGAGGGCACTATCTATGAGCTGCCGCCAGGTGTCAGCTACTTCCTGTAGATAATCTGACTTAAGTCCTCACAACAACTGTATGACATGGGTATCATTTTTATTTTACAAATACAATTAAAAAATATTAGGTTGAGATTGTCAAAGGCAATCCCTGTGGTTAAATGTAGAGCCTAATATATACGTATACCAAATCACCACAGTGTAAGCTTTAAATATCTTATAATTTTTCTTGTCAATTACTATCTCGATAAAGCTGAATAAAAACCGAGTCCTTCTTTAACAAGAGGGAAAAAAAAGCTGTGCCTAGTATCAAACATTTGACTCCAAGGACCAAAATCTTTGCACTGTGTGACAGACATTCTAGATCTTTCACCAGGATCAGGGTATCTTACCACCTGGAAGTAGATCAGGTTAAAGTATGGTATGTTCCTGTGATTCACTCACAATACAGAATAGATTTTGGTCTTTGAGAGTTGCCAAGATCGATCCTCATCATCTCACTCCCACAGATACCATGGGCCAATAGTCTCTAGCTTGCTACTTTAATATTTTGTCCAGAGGGATCATCAATTCCCAGCGGTGTCCCTCTAGATGAACCTTGGAGCAGATCTCACTTGGGTCCACATTCACTGGCTAACTGATTCTACATAATTGGCTCCCAAATCACGAGTTAGCCACATAGATGGGAACTGTCAATAAACACTATAAAACTCAGGGTCCCAAGAAAACAATGTACTATGTCTTAAATTATCATTTTTAAGTGATACACATATTCAACATTTTACACAGAGAGCACCTGTGGGTGGGGAATTTGGGGACAATGATTTGGGGAATTTGGGGACAATGGTTCAGCTTATAATGTTATAATGTTAGGAGACTTTTATTTTCCTTTGAAAACAGAAATTATTACTTTGACATGAAGCTGGCCAGGTGGCAGAAATGAGGTTAGGACAGAGAAAAAACACGATGCCCGCATATCTGCAAACAGTGCTTGAAAGAGACGAGCTCCCCAGAGGCTATAACTCTGTGATCGAAACCACCAGTTTGTAAGAGAATAACATGGGTGAGGACTGTAGTTAGTTAGCAGGGAAACTGCTTGTCACCAAAAACAATGTCTATGCAAACAAAAACCTTGTGTTCTGGCCTGCTGAGAAGAATTCCAAACAAAGGTCCCTGATGGATTGGTTGTCACAATGGACAATGCTTCCCCAGATTTTGCTTTATTTTTCCCCTTCCCCCATCCTGTTCCTTCTCTCTTGATTTTTAGCACTCCCCTTCAATTCCTGGTTCCTACAAAATACACAATTTGTAGGCGATATTTTGGTTCAGACATTGACACATGATTTGGAGATTTTAAATTCTGTGTACGATAGTATTGTTACATGTGTGTTAGAAGTGAAACAACAGAGATTCCCAGACACTCCCTGTTTCACACTGAATGGTGTGTTAAGCAAAGTCATCAGCAAGAAACAGTTGCCTGGGTTAAATTTTGTATGGGTCTGGAGTACATTTTAATTGTCGATAGCTTACTTATTTTTCTAGTATCTGACCTTCCTACAAGCAGATGAATATTAATGATAATGGTAAAAGCAAAGGCAACATTCCAGAACTTACATTTTACTCTACTTTACCATCAATTTTTGGGACTGGGAAGTATCTAAGTTTTTGTTGTCTGAAGGAATATATTTATAAGGTCTGCCTACTTACACAGATTAAGAATTTACTTTGGGGGAAAAGGACAGTAACTATTTCTTTCATTTGTTACCTCAGTGGAAACAAGGTGGGAAGTGGTAGAAAGTAGGTAAGAGAAATCATCTACCAGGTGTGGTGACAAACTTGTTTTTATAATACACATATATGCAGTGTTACAAAATGATTACCAAGTTCAGTATGGCCACAATTCCTGTTGTCACACAAATTTGTGATACTTTTTTCTTCTTGCATAGCTTAAGATTCTTTCTTAGATGTGAATTAATAATCACAAAAACTATCACATATTTTGAATTATTTCAAATATTTGTGAGGACAATTATATTTAGAGGGAAAGAACTTCTGAGGTTAAATTTTTTTTTAAGTTATTTATTTTTTTATTTATTTATAGATTTTATTTATTTATTTGAGAGAGAGAGACAGAGCAAGCAGGGGGATGAGCAAAGGCAGAAGGAGAAGCAGATTCCCTGCTGAGCAGGAAGCTCAACGTGGGGCTTGTTCCAGGACCCTGGGATCATGACTTGAGCCGAAGGCAGACACTTAACCAACTGAGCCACCTAGGTGCCCCCAAAGATTTATTTTTTTATTTGAGAGAGAGAGTGTGCACGTATGAGTAGGGGGAGGGTCAGAGGAAGAGAATCTCTGGCAGACTCCTCACTGAGTCAGGAGCCTGAAGCCGGGCTGGATCCCAGGACTGTGAGATCAGGACCTGAGACAAAACCAAGAGTTGGTTGCTTAACCCACTAAGCCACCCAGGCACCCTGGACGTTAATATTTTAGAATACTAGATGAAATGATTTTGTGTTAAATAGATATTATATGTACGTAACATATATATGTATGTAAGTATCCATATTAGATTATTTACACATATCTTATATAGATATGGAGTCCTTTGTTAGACATATAGAGACGACCAAGACAAATTTCCCCTAACGGGCGAACTATGATGATACTGGGCTTTTCCCCTAAGTAGTTATGTTGCAGAAGGAAGGTGGGGGATAGAGATGGGAGATGGTCAATGATAAATCCAAATTTACACAATGAGGACAAGACTTGAAAGTCCATTAATGTAGCATGCATATATATATATATATATGCATATATATATATATATATATATATTCCTTTGTAGTATGATATTATATTAACATTAAGATAAATATTTGCCAAATGAAAAATTGAGTGACTTAAATAATTAGTCAAAATCCATATTAAAATATGATTGCATTTAATAAGATAATATTTAAGAACCACTCACAAGTTTCTGTATTCAAAACCCTTAAAAATACCAGCTCCCCTTCAGAATAAATTGGTTTTAAAATCTTTTTTTAAAAACAAAATTTACATAAGATAAAGCCAGCAGAACAATGGTATAAATTATTAGATAGCTATGAATATATATAGATATTTTATTACAGGTAGAGGCAGTTTGTGGGGATTTTAAACAAAGAGATATTAGAAGTCTAGGACAGGATTTTTGTATTTAGAGAAGTGTTTGTTTTATGTGTTTTTTTTTCTTTTTTTTTATGATGGGAATACGAGGAAAGTACTCAATAGACTAGGACCTCTAATATGAAATTTACCAGCAGTGTAAATAACTATTCCCAGAACAACTTTAGATCTAGAATTTAATGTCATATCATAAGAGCTTCTCCTTTACTTTTGTAGGCATGTTATTATTTCCCCATGTGTTGAACTTTCATATAGTCAGTTTCTTTTAGGAAGAATAATGCTATAGTGTGTTATTTATATGTCAGAGGAAGATGGATACATTTAAGTGATATTTTAGAATAGACATATAATCACTATTGTCATATATTTTAGTGCTCAGTTAAAAAAAGATCAATTTTATTATTTACAATATAGATGAGTGCATCCTCTATGTCAAAAACTGTAACATCGTGTGTGGCAACTTATTATTCTAGTTTATGTAAATCAGTTTAAAAATATCTTCCATTATATATGCAGGATTTTAAATATCTGTCATTGTTTCTTTGCTGAGCATCTAATAATCATTTTTAAAAGGTGAATTTTGATTAATTTTTTTATTATGCTATTGTTACCACTGTCTTGAATTTCACTGGTAGAGCACAAATATGAAGTGTCAAATAGACCTGAATTAAGTCGTACTACATTTTTACTAAATAGATTTTTTAAAAAATGATGAACCATGGAGAGAAAATAAATAGGTAACATTATAAAATTATATTTAATTTTTCACTTGATGTAGAGATTTAATCCTGGTTGGTGGAGACAGTATGTGAAATGTTATTTTAGTGTTTTAACTATGAAACTCTTCACCTTATCTGTCACAAATTCTGGTGTGGTGGCAACCAATTTTGTGAAGAAAAAAAAATTGCTTTAATTAATGATCTTTTATTAAATTGCAGTATAAAATTATATTTTGTTTTGTAAGCATATTCACTAATATTAAAAGCTTTGATTTTAAAGAAAAGCTTTAGATTCGGGGCCACCAAAGATAAGAATTCTCAGATTCTCAAGTTTGGGACTTCCTATGAGATAAGCCCAGGTAGGCAGTTTCTTATTTATTATTATTCTTGAGAAGAAGAAAAAGTTTTCTTCTAATTATAGAATATGTATAATATTTCTCTGAATTTATTTTATTTTATGTATATGTATATATATATATATGTTTGACATTTTTCTGAATTTATTTTCAACTTATTTCCAGAATACTTGTTTTTCCCTAGGATTATACTCTATGTTCATAAGTTTTTACATTCAAATGTGAAATAGTAAAATATAAACCTCCCTTTCAAACCAAAGTGGAGGGCTGATTCTGATACCTACGTATTCAGGGGAAAAAAATGAACACCTCTAATGCTCATATTTTACGTAGAAAAAACCCAATGAGGTTTCGTAGTTCTTTATTTTAGATCTTTTTAGTCTTGAATAATTTAAAGTCTGTTGATTTATTTGTTATAGTGGCTGGAAGAAAAGATCATTCCTGCCACAACTGATTTTCAGCATCCTTAAATAAGTTTCATTAAATACAATCATGGATATAGAAGTACAGGTGATTTCTTTCCTAAAGGGATTTAAATCTAGCTATAGAGAAAAATATTATCCTTGTGAACTAAGAAAAAATATTTTGGGGGATGATAACCCAAGAACAGCTTCTTCTAAAGGAAACACCCATTTCCAGGCCTGGGTGTTCATTCCAAAGCTGCCATCACCTGAACTATGAATGATCGGAACAGTATGAATTCTTGATTTTAGGGAAGCCAAATCCCAGAATTCCTAGCAGCCCATTAGCTAGAATAAAATGTGAGTTAAGCCAAGCATATGCATTTTTATGTACTCAGGTTACTAAATGCTTCAAGAATTAATTCAGTAATCACAATTGCTACATTTACCAAGTTGCGAAAGCTAAATTCAGACTAGGGTACATGTATGGAACTTCATGCAAGGTAGACTTTCAAGTAGCATAGAGTGAAAATAAACCAAAAAAGCCAGTTGTTAGGAGAAAAAGAACTACTCATGAGGTGTGTGTCTGTGTCAAGTATGACAGAGCACTTGGAAAAAGGTTTTTGATTTCTAGCATCTAAAGTAGCTAGAGCCAACTGAAATTCAGAAACAAGCTTTAGCATCAGCCTCTGTAAGGTCTTTTCAATGTCTTGTATTTCTGGGTTTTCTTGACATCCAGGTGTATCCTTAGTATTCTCTTTTGCTTAAGTTCACTTGAAAAGTCTCTACTCCATGCAACCAACTTGCCTAAAACAAAGAACAATCCAGTCCCAAATAGTGCAGAAAGTAAGCGTATAGGAACTTTTAAATTCATTTGAAAATCTGAGTTCAAGTAATTAGAAGTTTTGTGCAATTTTTTTTTTTTTTTTTTTTTGACAGATGAAATCAGAATGTTGACTTCAGGACTTATTTCTTAAATTCGTTTTTTTAGATAGTAGTCAGCAAACTTTTTCTGTAAAGAGCCAGATAAATATCTTTGGCTTTGTGTGCAATTGTCTCCATTACAATTACTTAGCTCTGGTTTGTTGTAAAAGGAAACAGAACCAATACACAAATGAATTAGGTGTGGCTGTTTTCTAATAAGACTTTATATATGTATCTTTAAAGTGCACATAATTTTCATATGTCACAAGATGTTAGAATTTTTGTTTTTTTGCAACTATTAGAAAATTTGCATCATCCAGGCCAAACAAAAACAGATGGCAGGTGGGATTTAATCTGTGGACTGTAGTTTGCCTGGCTTAAAAGCATAAGTCTGAGATTCAAGAGCTCCAGATCAGACCTTGCTTCACAACTGTGTGATGCTGAACAGGTGGCATTCTTTCTGGGCCTCAGTTTCCTCTTGTATAGTGAGTTGATGAACAAAATGAGCTTGGAGACCCATACATGTCTAGATTCTAAATTTATTTTCTATTTTAATTAAACTTTTAAAAAGATTTTATTTATTTATTTGAGAGAGGGAGACTGAGAAAGAGTGAGAAAGCACAAGCAGGGAGGAGTGGCAGAGGGAGAGGGAGAAGCAGGCTCCCCCACCGAGCAGGGAGCCTGATGGGGGCTCGATCCCAGGACCCTGATCCTGATCCCAGGACCTGAGCCTAAGGCAGATGCTTAACCAACTGAGCCATTCAGGTGCCCTAAATTTTTGTATTTTAATGTTTTGTTCATTTGATGCTTTAAAACTACTTTTTCCCATACTCTGTGTTAATTGTTATGAAAAAATGCTACTCTTTTTGTCACTATTAAATAAATGAAAACTAACATAAATATAAATAAAAGTATGACCAGATGAGGGTTTTTAAGCATTTGATTTGTTCATATCTATTTTATAAAGCAGATCCTGGACTCTGCTTTAATTATCACTAGGTTTAGGTAGTGATCTTCTGTGTGTACTTTCTCTAGCCTCTGTTATTTGTAGTCTGTATGTGAGTGGGTTGACCGACTAGTTTTTTGAAAGGGGATCATGGCTTTAGAATTCTTGCTATTCAGGCATCCACAGTGGAGATCTAAAAACAGAGCGTAATTAAGATTTAAAGACAGAAAGACAAATATCGTATGATCTCACTCATATGTGCAATTTAAGAAACAAGAAACAAAACAAAGGAAAAAAGCGACAAAAACCAGACCCCTCAATACAGAGAACAAGCTAGTGGTTACCAGAGGGACGGTGGGTGATGGGATGATTGAACTAGGTGATGGGGATCAAAGAAGCCACTTATCATGATGAGCACTGAGTAACATTTAGAATTGTTGAATCACTGTATTGCACACCTGAAACTAATATAGCACTGTATGTTAACTATACTAGAATTAAAAAAAAATAAGGTCGTCTATCTTTTTTTTTTAAGGTTCTCATTATTATAAGAGCAAGTTGAGTGCCAAAGAAAGATACTTACATTAAAAAAAAAAAAAAAAAAAGAAAAGAAAAGAAAGAAAACTCTTAGTGTAGATTTCCTCCTTGTCCTTCCGTGTTTATACACATGAAGTACTGAGAAGGACCGAGAGTATCGAGATTAAACCTCCAGGACTGCTTAGCCCATGATTTCTTTTCAAAATAAGTCCCTATAATCACAAGTCCAGTTTATGCCATTCTTTGAATTCTCACTTTCATGTTCTTACTATATTTTTATTTCCATTATAATTATAAAATATACTATATTTTAAAACTTTCACTCACAACTATAAACATCTCTTAGTTTTATTCTATGGTTTATTACAAAGCAATCTGAAAACCTGAAATTATTATATTAACATTTAAAATGCAAATGTGTTCTTATTTTAGAAATTCAAGAGACTGGGTGAAACTTGTTTGGTAGGCTCACAAATTTGGCATTGATTTTTTTCCCCCATCCAGTCGGTTGCTTAAAAAAAATTTTTTTTTTAAATGAACATTTAATGTATTATTCGTTTCAGGGGTACAGGTCTGTGATTCATCAGCTTTACACAATTCACAGCACTCACCATAGCACATACCTCCCCATTGGCCGTCACCCAGTCACCCTATCCCTCACCCCTTTTTTGCTTAGGGCTCTCACCCCATTTTTGACTTGACCGGGTAGAATTGTGACACGGGTGAAGTTAAGCTCTGGTGTTCCTCTAATCATCCAGTGCTTTTTTTTTTATGGATCTAGGCCTTCCCACTGGATTTCTCACTCACACTCACTTCTCCTCTCTCCTTATAGGACCTAAGCCCCGAGCTTCCTATCCTCCTTTTCCTTCCTCTGTTTCCACTTCTCAGATCCTATGCTGCTCTACAGTTATCAAATGACATGCTGACTATATGTATAAACATTTGTATTTTAATAGGGACCTTCCCAGAACAGATGGATTAACATCAAAGGCAGTGGAGGTGATATCTGAGGTAGTTGCCTTTATGCCCAAGTCCACCCTGCCTACACACAGGGATAGCTCTGCTGGATCTACAACACTCTTTTAATCTAAAACTCAGCTCTATCCATTCACAGAAAGATATGGAAATCCTTTATAAAACACACTAGAGAGTCCGCAATATTTGTGTGAAAATTAAAAGGATGGGATCTTCTCAGTATTAAATCTTCTCTTGAGTCACAATGGGCTTGACACTATGCTGGAGAATGCACAGATAAATTATGGTGTTTGCTTTCAATGCACTGGCTGTTTGCTAGGAAATAAAGACTTGCAAATAAATAATTTCAATAAAATATTTAAAATGCTATAATTGAGGGGCTATGTACTTAGATGACACAAAGGAAGGAGTGATTAACTCTATTGGGTGGGACAGACAAGGCTTCACAGGAGACATTTTGAGCTAGATTTTGAAAAATGAGCTTTCCAGCAGGAGAAGGCAATGGGGAGTTTTGCATGAAGGCGTGGTGGCAAAAAACACACTTGTCTTGAATTTTGAATAAGGAACCAGTCTTGCAAAGAATAGAAGATGATAGAAAATCCATTTCGGCAGTGCCAGTAGCCACGTTCAATATTCAAGGAAGAATGGCAGTGAATCGAGCTTTAGCTGCAGTCATCAGAGGCTTTGGTAGTAGGCACTGGTACCCTTAAATGGTGTGATCACATCTGCTGCCCCCCCAACTTAGCTTTACTCTGTCCCACCATTTTCAGATTTGCACTAAATCTGAAATTTCCACCCTTCCTGACCATTCTTTTAATCAATTTTCTTGCAATTGAGTGTGTGTGTGTGTGTGTGTGTGTGTGTATTTCCTATTATATTAGCAAGAGTTGGTTTCTATTGTACCTAGACACCCTAGCTAATGCAGCCATAAAGAACTGGGATTCTGATGTTTGTTTTTCATTTGTTCAGAAGTGGAACAGTTCAAAGTGATACGTCTTTGTGTGTGAATTGCTAAACAAGTAGATATGGACCCCCTGGGATTGATGAAGTCTGTGGGACAAGGGTACTACTTAAGTTGTGCTCGTGAACATTTGTAACATTCATGATTTTGACTGTTTTTGTGATGAGAGGTCCAGCATTGTTAACGAATTTGGGTATGTAACCAAAAGGATCACAAATGACAGATAAAACAAATGTTTAGAGTATGTTGCCAGGTGTTACGGACCTAAAAAAGTAATTACAAAAAGGCAATACTATGGTTTAAAGAAGAAATAGGAATTAAGATGAATGCCTACTCTACTTTCAGCTCTCATGGTGTTTGGGAGATCTGAGGAAACTACAGGAAAGCATATGAGCATTTTGTGAAGAAGTAGAAGATGTACAATACTTTGTTTATGAGGTAATGGGATTGCGGAGGACACAGAGGAAAGAAGTGAGAACGCAGAGGGGCAGAAGCAGTGGTCAGAAAGGATGGGACAACATCAGATTGAGATTTGAAAGATTGTACATTACAGAAAGGGAATTATTTGGTCAGTGTCTTTGGGTATCAAGGATGAGAGCAGTAGGATGGGACAAGTAGACACAGTGGTTTTTTGGGAAAGAATGGGAATAGAGAGTTATTTCTGTATTGGGCCAAGAAGTCTGTGGATGGTGAGTAGAGACATTTAGAATCTCTTGCAACTAGCAGTGTTGCAACTGCTTGAACATCTCCAGATAAAATCAATAGATATTTGTTTTGGTTTTGCTGGTTAGCTTAGTTTTAGACCAGGGTTTCTCAATTTCAGCACTGTTTAGGGCCTGATAATTTTTTGTTGTGAGGGGATTGTCTTTTGCATTACAGCAAGAATTGCAGCATACCTGTCCCTTACCCACTAGATGCCAATAGCATCCTCTGTCCAGATGTGAGAGCCAAGAATGTCTCCAAACATTGCTAAATGTCCCAGGTTGAAAACCAGTAGGCTAAGCTCTACCAGTTTTTTGGAGGAAAGGGGAGAAGTGAAATTCAGTCTGAAATATTAAGGATAGCTTTTATTGCAATTCTTAGCATAGGGGTAGGAATTATGCTTTGGAATAAGTTATATGTAGAAGTGATTTTAGCACATTGGTTAAGTTTTCTCAATTATTTCTAGTCTTTTTTTTCCTTTAAAGATTTTATTTATTTATTTTACAGAGATCACAAGTAGGCAGAGAGGCAGGCAGAGAAAGAGAGAGGAGGAAGCAGGCTCTCTGCTGAGCCGAGAGCCCCAGGTGGGGCTCCATCCCAGGACCCTGGGATCATGACCCAAACCGAAGGCAGAGCCTTTAACCACTGAGCCACCCAGGCACCTCCTACTCTTATGCTGCACTTCTGAGTTTACTTCTCTGTCAACCTCACATTTTGGGCACTTCATCACATGTTCTTCATAGTTTCTCACTTTTGCTGAAACTATTGGCTGTCATTTCTTCACCATAACCTTCCATAGAAATCTATCTAGCTCTCAAGGCACATTTCAAATATATCTCTGGCATGAAGCCTTCTCTAATTCCATTGCTAAGATTTAATTTTTTCTTTTTCCACACTGATAGAGTATATTGTATTTTGCACTATTTATCACATTCTTCTTACTTATTGGGGATATAATTTTTTCCTAATAAAATGCATCTTCAGTTCTTTCATTTCAGAAATTTTTCTTGTATTACATCACTGAAAACTTTTTCTGTTCCATTGTTGTGTTGTTTACTTCAGGGAAACCAGTAATATTTAGATTGGATTATACTTGTAGTCTATATCTTTTATTTTCTAATTGTTTTAATCATTTTCATTTTTTATGAATTTACTGTGATTTTATCAAGTCTTTGTTTTAAGATCTCATTTTAGATTTTGGCTTTGTATGTGCAGTTAATAAAACATTTTATTTATTGCATCTTAATGGTATTAGTTTTATGTGCCTATTGAGAAGTAAAAGAAAAGTCAAAAAAGGATCAAAATAAAGTCCTTTTATCCTTAGTCCACAAGTAAAAATGTTAAACAACTTTTCTCTATTCTTTTAAATTTAATTATAAAATGGTGTTCTTCAATATGTGTTCGTAACTCTACAATACCCTCTTATTTTATCATTTTTAAGTGATTTAATCTTTGTGGATCTAAAAAAACTCTAATTTGAGTTCTGACTAGGTAATGGTGTAGAAGTAGAAACTCATAGAAAATCTCTTCATTATATTTAGCTACATTTTTTCCCCAGTTTTTCCTATTCTCTTTTGATGCTTCCTTTTCTTCTCCTTCCCTTCTTTCTCCTCCCCTCTTTCTTTTGACTGTTAACGCTTTGCATATCTAACATTTCTTTTAAGCTATTGGTGCTTAACATGGTAATCCCCATCAAACCGGATGTGACTTCCTTTTCACTTTGTATATCAAACCTCTCAAACTTTCACTATATAGTCTGAAGGCCTAACATTATGTCCTCAGCCCATTCTTCTAAAACCCAAGTGCATGACAGGATGCTTGATCTTTACTTGACATATGGACAGTTTGGAGAACTCAACTCTTCTATCTCACTTGAGTTCTTTTCATGCCTCACAGTTGAGAATGTATCTTATTGGGAGAGTTTTAAAATATTCCACAAATACAGTGTGGAACTCTCCATTAAATAGGTTTCATTTTTCATGTCTCTCTTTAGCAGCCCTTAACCAACCTAGCCCCTATTTTAGGAAAAATGGTGCCAGGAGATTTAAGAGTACTGAGAGAGACTGAGACCAGCATTATTAATCCCCTGGAGTGTAGCAGATAGAAGAAAAACATCACCTGGAATCTCTTAACCTGTTCTCCTGCTCCTTTAAAACATTTTGTCACTTGTGTTCTCCTTTTTCTGTCTACAATTCATCTTTTTCTGATTATGCCTTTATGTTCTGCTTGGCGACACCAAAACTACGAGTTCTGGCAGTTATTCTGTAACTGCTACTGAGTTCCAGAGCTGGTAAACAGGTGCTCGTTCTGTTCAGAATTATTCCCACTTATTTTATTCTCCTCCAAATGGGAAAGGTTTCTGGATTAATAGAATTCCCAGGACTTTAAATTTTTGCCCTTTTCCCCTCTGACCTGCATGTGGGTTGGGTTGGAGTGGAGGAGTGAAAGGGTTAATCTAGAATTATGTCCAGCTACACAACAATCTTTTGTATCTTTTGGTGTATACTACCTTTTAAAAAGCTTTATTGAGTGTAATCGACTTTCAATAAACTGCACATATTTAAATAACACAATTTGATAACTTTGACATACATGCATACCCATGGAACCATCACCATAATTAAGAGAGCTGCATCTCTATCATGGACCAAAATGATGTTTCTGAAGTTTTCTTATAGTCCCTTCTTCCTGTCCCTCCTTGGTAACATCTCCTTCCCCCAATAGAGACAACTACTATCACTATAGATTAATATCTACTTAGTAGATTTTTATAAATGAAATTGCATCTTTAATTAAGCATTATTATTTTGAGATTCATTGATATTATGGTAAGTATCAGTAGTTTCTTCTTCTTTTTTTTAGTTTATTATAGTTACTAGTTATTATAGTATGCATCAATAGTTTATTCTTTTGCATTGCAGAGTAATATTCCATTGCTTGGCTATAACAGAGTTCAGTTACATGTTGATGGACATTTGGGTTGGTTCATGTTTTGGTTAATTATAAATAAAGCTGCCATAACAGTCATATAAAATCTAAGTTTGGATATTTACTTTAATTATTTCTTGGGAAAACTCAGGAATGAAATGGCTGGATCATAAGGTGGGTGTGTTAAGTTTAACTGTAAAAAATATCAAACATTTCCAAAGAGGTTGTACATTGCCCATCAGCAGTGTATAAGAGTCTAGTTTATCCATGTCATCACCAGTACTTGGCGTGACCAGTCTTTTTAATATTAGCAATTCCAAAAAGTATTAGTGGTATCTCATTATGGTTTTAATATACATTTGTCCATGACTAGTGATGTTGGGCATCTTTTCACATGTTTAATTACTATTTATATATCTTCTTTAGTGAACTGTCTATTGTTTGTCTTTTTTAATTAGGTTGTCTCTTTTCTTAATATTGATGTTTGAGAATTTTTTAAATATTTGAGATACAAGTCCTTTTATCAGATATATGACTTACAAATATTTTCTTTCAGCCTCATTTACAGTTTATATATGTCGATTAAAGTTGTCCCACAGGTAAAAATACTGTTGTTTAAAAATTTTCATTTCAGGGCGCCTGGGTGGCTCAGTGGGTTAAAGCCTCTGCCTTCAGCTCAGGTCATGGTCTCAGGGTCATCACATGGGGCTTTCTGCTCAGCAGGGAGCCTGCTTCCCCCCTCACTCTGCCTGCCTTTCTGCCTACTTATGATCTCTCTCTCTCTCTCTCTGTCAAATAAATAAATAAAAACTTTAAAAAAATAATATTCATTTCCATTTGTACTTCATTTTGTATAGTTTCTACTGTCAGGTTTTCAAATTTACTAGTCTTTTTTCTGTAATATCTGAATTACAATTCATCCTAGTCTATTTTTTACTACATACTTTGCAGTTTTCATCTCTAGAAGTTTGTTTTGGGTCTTTAAAAATATCTCCCATTTATTCACATAACGTTTTAAACATACAGAAGGTGGATTTTTCTCCTCTTTATGGGTTTTATTTTCTTGCTTTTTTGAATAACTGGTAACGTTTTGATTGGCAGACATTGTGAATTTTACCTTATTGGGTGCTGGATTGGGTACTTGTATTTCTATAAATATTCTTGACTTTGTTCTGGGACAGATTATTATTTTTGAAACAATCCTTTTAGGATTTTGGCTTTGTTAGGTGGCACTGGACCAGCACTTAGTTTTTAACCAATTATTCCCTACTGTTGAGGTTAAGATCCTTCTGTGTACTCTGCCCTGGACCCCATAAAATTATGGGGTTTTCCAGTCTGTCCAGTGGGAACAAAAACTATTTCTGACTTTTCTTAAGGTGTTTTCCCCCCAGTCTTGGGTATTTTCTTCACATATGTGGGCTGATAAGTACTCACCTGAATATTTGAGGGGGAACAAGTGGAGGGCTTTTCTCTGCCCTTTGAACTCTATCCCCCTTGGTCTACCTGGATTACATTTGCTCACCTCAAAGATCCTGTCAGGCTCTGCCTGAGCTCCCCATACTTGCGCAGTAACCTGGATATGCTCTCACAGTAGCAAGTTAGGACAATTATAGGGTTCATCTTATTTGCTTTCCATCTTCTAAGGATCATTGAACTTTGTTGTTTTAGGGCTGGGGACTAGAAAATCATTATTTCCTATAATTTAATGATATTTTTGTTGTAGTTTGGCCAGATATGGAAGGAATATTAAATGCTTTTTGGAGAGTATGGCATGAGGTCTACCTTTATAAATGTTTTATTGCTATTAGTAAACTTTTCATCCCATTTTAAATTCAAAATTTAGTTTTTAGGTGAGAGCACTTCTGTGATCTGCCTTTTATCTAATATATGTACTCTAATGTTTTATTTGATTGCACATCTGTTTTTACTACTAGTTTTTGTAATCCTGATGTCAGCTGAAGGTACTACGTTCCTTAAACTCTAGAAAAAATTTACCTGAATCCCTATTTAACATTCTGAAAAAATTTTAATGCTCTCCATGCCAGGAGTATGCTTTAGCGCACAGAGGTTGACACTGCACTGCATGAAGAGGAGGGGGGCAGAGAGGAAAGAGGAAAGGGAGATAAGGAGGGAGGGAGGAAAATCAGTTGGTTTGTTGGTCTAATTTGGTAAAACTATTATGCAAAACTGGGTTTAAAACCTAGTTGGATAAACTGACATGTATGTAGAGAATGCCAATATAATGAGTTCGGGATGTGATATTGTGATGTAATAGGAAATATATATTTGATTTTCATCCCAGGTTTCTGAGAGCTCCTAAAAGGCTTAGAATTTCTGGAGTGATATGGGTGAAAGGAGCAACCTTGGTTATTTGTAATTAAATCTTTTCAACAACACATGAATTTATACTAATGAGGTGACACTTGAAGGACTGTGGATAGTTATAAAAAAGGCCAAGGCATGATTAGTGGTTGAAACTTTCAGTCTACCCATCCCTATCTCTTGCCCCTGCTGGGAGGAAGAGAAAGGGTGGAAATTGAATTAATTACCAATGGCCAATGATTTAATCAATTGTGTCTATGTAGTGAAGCTTCCCTAAAAACACTAAATGACAAGGTTTAAAGTTTTAAAGGGCTTCTGGGTTGCTGAAAACAACAAGGTGCTAGGAGGCTGGCATGCCAAGAGAAGCTTTTTCTTCCCCCATATCTTTCCCTTTGCATCTCTTCTATTTGACTGTTCCGGAACTGTATCCTTCATAAGAATCTATTAATAGTAAATGAAGTCTTTTCCCAAATTCTGGGAGCCACGCTAACAAATTATAGAACCCAAGTAGGGGGCCATGGGAACCCCTGAGTTATAGCGGAACTGGGAGGCCTGAACTGCATCTGGTGTCTGAAATGGGGACCATACTGTGGGACCAAGTCCTTACCTGAGGACTGTGGCAACTCTGGTAGTTAGTATCAGAATGGAATACACTGTAAGAGACCCAGATGGTGTTCTCAAAGAATTAGAAAATTGCTTGATGAAGAAACTCCACATGTTTGGTGTTAAAATTGTGACTACAGAAAAAAAGGTTTTCTTTTACAGGGAACCTCATACCTTCTAGGTAAACAAGAGTGAGAATGGCATAAAAATTGTGAACCACATAATATGTATAGAATTGTTATTTTTGTCCACCCTGTAACTTTTCTTCTTTTCCCTTTTGGTAGGAGATCTCAGTTTCTGGGCTAAAGACACAACTATCCTACTATCCCTGTCACATGGATGGTTCATGGAGGTAGTGAGACTGGGGAAAAGTGAGAGCTCATGGCATAACATAATTTGACCCATTTTTCTCTGTTCCAGAATTTAAGCCTTAAGCAGATACATGAAAACAAATGGCAGTTGGTATTGGTATTAATCACTTGATGCCAACTGTCTGGAGAGAAGATCCTAACCTTCCAAGGACTTTTTATTTCTTATTTTATAGCTGTATTTATAAGTTCTATTTTTTTAAAAAACTAATCAGATTTTATTTCTATGTACTTGATATCAAAGTACCTTATCTAATGTAGGCTTTAAGCAATTTGGTACTATACGAAGATAAAATTTGAATGTATGATGTAAACTGACACAAACGGGTAGGTGACCAGGGTCATGGAGGGTTTAATATTTCATGTTGTTCTGCTTGGTCTTCATTTTGTAGTGGCTTAAAACAACACGAATTTATTATCTTACAGCTCTGTAATTCAGAAGTCTGACACAGGTCTCATTAGGTTAAAATTAAGATATCATCACAAATCATATGAGAAAGAAGAGAGTATAGTGAAATATTTAAATGTTGAAAGAAAAAAAAAACCCATCAGCTTAAAATTCTGTATGCAGTGAAGTCATTATTCAAAATGAAGGAAAAATAATAACTTTCTCTGAAAAACAAAAACAGGGAATTTGTTGCCAATGGACATTCCATGTAAGAAATGTTGAAAGACATCATTTAGAGAGAAAGAAAATGATATAGATCAGAAACAAGTCTATGTTAAAAGAAAAGCCTTATAAGAGGAATAAAAGAGGGTAAAACAAAAGCTTTTAACTTTAGTATTATTAATACATATTAGAGATAACTGTTCAAAATAATGGTAACAATAATGTATTGAGTAATTATAGCTTATGGGTAAGTAAAATAAGTGACTGGAATGTTATTAAGGACTGGAGAAAGAAATAGGAAAGATTCAACTATTAGGTAACCTATGCTACCTGTGAAGTGGTATAGAATTATTTGAAAGTGGACTTAGGTTAGTAGGGAAATCACTAAAATATTAAAAATATTAAAAATGCTAAATACATATTAAATACTAAATAAAAAATGTAAAAATAAAGTTTAATTGATGTCCTCAGAGATTAGAGAAGATTAAATTATATAAAATGCTCAATTTAGACCAGAAAAGACAGAGAAAGAAGAAAATAAAAAAAAAGAAAAAAAAGTGTGACAAATAGAAAAAAATTACAAATATGGTAGATATTAATCCAACTATATTAATAATCACTTTAAATGTGACTGCTCTAAGTATACCAATTTAATAGCAGAGACTGGTAGAAATGTATGTTGTCCAGGAAACCCACTTTAAGTATAAGACACAGATAAATTAAAAGTAAAAAAAAAAAAAAAAATGGAAATGCCATTTTAACACAAATCAAAAGAAAGTTGGAATATCAAAATTATTTAGAAAAAAGGAGATTTCAGACAAGAAAGATTATCAGGGATAAAGAAGGGCATTATATAACGATAAATAAGTTTGAAGAGTGTGTAACAACCCTTTACGTGTATGTATCCCACAGAGCATCAAAATATATGAAGCAAAAACTGAGTGAACTGCAATGAGATACAGTTAAATCGACTATTTTAGCTGGAGCCTTCAACATCCCTTTATCAGTAATTGACAGGTCCAGCAGGCAGAAAATTAGTAAGGATATAATTGAGATGAACAGCACCATCAATCAACAGGATCTAATTGACATTTATAGAAGATTTCATTCACAACAGCAGAATGCACTTACTTCTCAAGGTCACATGGAACATTCACCGGAATAAACCACATTCTGATCCATAAAACACATTTAAAATACTTAAATAAATTTAAAAATTTAGAAATCATATAATGTATGCTCTTAGAATATAATGGAATTAAACTAGAAACCAGTAACAGAAAGATAACTAGAAAATCTCATTTTGAGATTTAATAACACATTTCTTTATAACACATGAGTCAAAAGAAGAAATCCCAAATAAAATTAAAAGGATTTTGAACTGAGTGAAAATAAAGATATAACTTATAAAAATCTGTGGAATGCAGCAAAAGCTGTGCTTAGAGGGAAATTTGTAGCATTGAATATATATATATATATATGTTAAATAAGAAGAAAGACCTAAAATAATCTAAGCTTCTATCTTAGGAAACTAGAGGAAGAAAAGCATTATAAAATTAAGGAGGCATATTAAAATAAATAATAAATATTAGAGCTAATAACAATGAATTTGAAAACAGGAAAACAGTAGGGAGAATAAATAAAACCAAAAGCTGGTTATTTGAAACAATCAATAAAATTGATAAATATTCAGCCAGGCTAACCAAAAGAAGCAAATAGAAGACACAGTTTACTAGTATCAGAAATAAAAGAGGGGCCATCACTACTGGTTCCATGGGAGTTAAAAAAAATAATAAAGGAATAATAAATAAATAATAATAAATAATAAACTGCTTTATGGTCTATAAATTCAGTAACGTAGGTAACATGAACCAGTTCTGTGAAAGAGTCAATCTATAAAACCTCACACACGGAAAAATAAATAATCTGAATAGGTACATATATATTGAAGATATCAAACAAATAATTTCCAGAACAGAAAGCACTAGTCCCAGATGAGTTCACTAGTGAATTCTGTTAAATATTTAAGAAAGAAATATCAATTCTTTACAGTCTTTTCCAGAAAATATTCTAGGATGTCATTTTTAATCTTATGCTAATTGCAGAAAATTACACAAAAGAAAAACTATAGACTAATATCTCTCATAAATATTAAAATCCTCATCAATATATTGGTAAATCTAAACAACAATCTAATGAAAGAATTATATACCATGATCAAATAGTCTTTTTTCCAAGTAGAAAAATCTGGTTAACACTTGGAAACTAATTAATGTAATCAATCCCATCAACAAGCTTAAGAAAAAAACTCACATGAGCATAACAATAGATGCAGAAAAAGCATTTGACGAAATCCAACATCCTTTCATAATAAAAACTGTCAGTGAACTAGGAATAGAAGGACACTTCTTCAACTGGATAAAGAGCATCTACAAAAAGCCTAAAGTTATCATCACACTTAATGGTGAGAAACTAGATACTTCCCCCAAAGATTAAAAACAAGCCAAGAATGTCTCTTTTTTTCAACATCACACTGGAAGTCCTAGCTAATTAAATAAAAAGGAATAGAAGACAAAATCACACAATTTGAGGAGGAGGAAATAAAATTGTCTGTTTGCAGATGACATGGTTGTCTATGTAGAAAATCCCAAAGAATCAACAACAAAAAACTCTCTCAGAACTAATAAATGAATATAATAAGGTTGCAGCATATAAAGTTAGTTTACAAAAGTCAACTGCTTTCCTATATATCAGAAATGAATTATTGGGATTTAAAATGAGAAATAGTGCCATTTAATTGACACCAAAAAACTGAAATATTTAAGTATAAATCCAACAAAATATATATTAGATCTATATGAGGAAAATTACAAAACTTTTTTTTTTTTTAAGATTTTATTTATTTATTTGACAGAGAGACACAGCAAGAGAGGGAGCACAAGCAGGGGGCATGGGAGAGGGAGAAGCAGGCTCCCTCTGGGCAGGAAGCCCCATGAAGGGCTCAATCCCAGGACCCTGGGATCATGACCTGAGCTGAAAGCAGACACTTAACGACTGAGCCACCCAGGCACTCCTCAAAACTCTTAAGAAAGAAATCAAAGAATTAAATAAATGGAGAGAATCTCATGCGCATGGATAGAAAACTCAACCTTATTAAGAGGTCATTTCTCTCAACTTTATCCATAGATATGAGCAATTCCAATGAAAATGCTAGAAATTTATATTTTGCATATTGGAAAACTGATTCTGAAATATATATGCAACAGAAAAGGACCTGGAATAGGCAACACTATAGTAAAGAAGATCAAAGCTGGAGAACTGGCACTACCCAGGTTCCAGATTTCCTACAGAGCTCCAATAATCAAGCCACTGTGGTACTAGTGAAAGAAGAGGTACTAGAACAGGTACTAGAACAGAAGAGTTAGCTCCCAAATAGACACACTCAAATGTAGTCAACTGATCTTGGCAAAGGAGTTACAGCAATTCAATAGAGATAAAATAGTCTCTTTTAACAAATAGAGCTGGGACAATTGGGCATTTATATGCAAATAAATAAATAAATATCTAGGTGCCAACCTTACCGTTTTCACCAAAATTAGTTCAAAATGGATCATAGACCTAACTGTAAAATGCAAAACTATAAAACTTTTAGAAAAAATATCAGAGAAAATTTAGTTGATGCTGCTTTTGGTAATGAATTTTTAGATACAACACCAAAAGAATGACATAGAAAAATGTTGATAAGTTGGTCTTCACTGAAATTAAAAACTGCTATATGAAAGACAATGTCAAGAAAATGAGAATGCAACCCACAGGCTGGGGGAAAATATTTGCAAAAGACGCATCTGACAAAAGACTTATGCAAGGGGTGTCTGGATGGGTCAGTTGTTAAGTGGCTGCCTTCAGGTCAGGTCATGATCTCAGGGTTCTGGGATTGAGCCCCATGTTGGTCTTCCTGCTCAGAGGGGAGTCTGCTTCTCCCTCTGTCCTTCCCTCTGCTCATTTTATCTCTCTCCCTCAAATAAATAAATAAACAAAAATAACAATATAAATAATAAATAATCATATAATAATATAAATATATTATAAATATATAAATATAAATATGTAAATATTAATATAAATATAATAGGAATATAAATAAATAAAACCTTAAAAAAACACTGTTATACAATATGTAAAGAGCTTTTGAAACTCAACTATAAGAAAACAAAAACCCAGTTAAAAAACAGGCAAAAGCCTGAGCAGACACCCTACCAAAGTAGATATATGGCAATAAGCTTATGAAAAGTTGCTCAACATCAGATGTCATGAAAGAATTACAAATTTAAGCAATAATGAGAAATTACTACCTAAAAATTAAAAAAAAAAAACCTTGATAATATGATGACAAAGATAAGGAGCAACAGGAATTCTTGTTCATTTTTAGTAGGGATACAAAATAGTATAGCCACTTTAGAAGGCAGTTTGGCAGATTCTTACAAAGCTAACTCTAGTCTAACCAAATGATAAAGCAATGTGTTCCTCGGTATTTACTTAAATGAGTTAAACTTACATTCACACAGAAAACTACACATGAATATTTGCAGCAACTTTTTCATTATTGTTGTAAATTGAAAGCAACCCTTCAAAAGATGAACGGGTAAACTGATAGTAGGATACCAATACAGTGGACTATCATTCAGCAATAAAAGGAAATGAGCTATCAAGCCACTAAAAGACTAGGAGAATTTCTGAATGCATACTGCTTTGTGAAAGAAACTAGAATGAAAAGGCTACATACTATATGACTCCAACCATATGGCATTCTGGAAAAGACAAAATTTTAGAGAGAATAAAAAGATTAGTGCTTGCCAGAGTTTCAAAGGGGGAAGGGCAGGGTTGCATAGATGGAACACAGGGAATTTACAAGACAATGAAACTATTCTTTATGATACTATAATAGTAAATATTATACATTTGTCAAAGTCCATGGAACTATACAGCACAGAGTCAACCCTAATGGAAACAATAGACTTCAGTTAATTATAAAGTACCAATAGGGGTTTATCCATTGTAATAAATGTTCCACACTAATGCAAGAAATACTAATAATAAAGGAAATTTTGAGGAGGGGAGAGATGGGAGTCTATGGGAATCCTATATACTACCTGCTTAATTTATAATAAGCCTAAAACTTCTCTAAAAATAAATAAATAATAATAATAGAATCAAGATGTTGTCTGGTTATATTCCTTTCTAGAGGCTCCAGAAGAAAATCTTCAACTTTTTTCCCAGCTTCAAAGCCAGCAACGTACCATCTATCTGAATCTACTCTTGCCATCACATCACTTTCCCTGAAAATAGCTGGACCAGGTTCTCCACATTTAAAGACTAATGAGATTAAATTGGGCCTACCTAGATAATCTAAGACAATGGCCCCATCTCAAGACCCTTAAACTTAACCACATTTGCAAAACCCTTTTGCTATATAAGGTAACACAAATTTACATGTTTTCAGGGTTAGGACATGGGCATCTTTGAGGGGCCATTATTCTGCCTACTAAACTATGCAAATAGTAAAAGGAATGAAAAGAAGAAAGTAAATTCCAGAAATATTTAGAAGTAAAAATACAGAGGACTTAGTGTTTGAATGTGTGTATGAAGCCTCAAGGATGAAGAAGATGTATGAATGTACAATCATACCCAGGTTATTGGCTTGAGGACATGGCAGTCAGTAATTCACTGAGATTTTCTACATAGTTCCATGGCCCTTTAAGGACAATGTTACTAAGAAGCAATCAAGACTCTCTGCCTGCCTCTCTGCCTACTTGTAATCTCTCTCTGTCAAATAAATAAATAAATCTTTAAAAAAAAAAAAAAAAGACTGGCTTTTAGGAGAATTTACTAATTTCATGATTCCTGGCTACTTTGTGGATTACAGCATGGGTATTTCTTACCTCACACAAAAATGGAAAAAAAAATTTTTTTAAATGTGAATGACAAAGGTTTTAGTTTCTCCCTACCACCATGTTTTTCAAAGTCATGATGAACCTATAGCTTTGCCCCTAATTAGGAATGTTTAATGATTTTTCCTAGAGACTCCAAACTGCTTGATATGATCCTTGTTTACTTCTCCAATTTCATCTCTACTCACTTTCCTCTCACTTGTACCTGGTTTTAGACATGCCGAACTTCCTTCATTTCTTTCCTTGAGCCATGTCTCCCTATTACCTCAACACTTTGAACATACTGCTCCTTCTGCCCAGACAACTCATCTCACACTTTGGCTAGCTGTTCCTTTGGATCACCTTGCAGAAGTCACTTCTTCCAGAGGCCTTTCTTAACTTTCTGAATCTGAGGTAGGTAGCCTGCATGTTCTGTGACAGCCATCTGTATATTTTCTATTGTAGTGATTGTTATCCTAAAGAGTAAAAGCCTATATAATTGTTTCCATTCATGGACTAAAAACTGTGAGGGCAGAGACAACACCTGGCCTGCTCCACATCTTGTCTCAGGTGACCAGTATGGTATCCAGCGTAGAGTGGATGATGTGAAAACATTCCATCAGAACAACTTGGGCATCAGTATTTTTTGAAAGTTCTCCATGTAATGCCAGTGTACAGCTGGGGTGAAGAAACAGTGGTATTTTCTTCTCTCATATTACTGACTTCAACCTCCCTTCCTCACTCCCATACCAACCAGTATTTATGCCAAAGAATAAATGTTTCCCTGATAGAAAATAGACTCAAAGGATGTTAAGACCAACTGAGAGAAAAAAATAAAGGTTAAAAAAAAATAGAGTCAGAGGGAAATCTATTAAATTCAGTTTTAGAATGAGTTTTATACTACTGTATCTTTAGTAGGTAAGTTCAACATATATCCCGGAGTTCAGAGAGATCCTGGTCAGGGCTGCTGTTACATATTTAGATAAAGACTGCAGAATCTTTCTTCTATGAGTACTATTAAAATTTTTTTGTCTGAATAGTTTCATTGGGGCAGTGGAGAAACAAAATTAGAGAGAAGAGGAATCAGGCAGTGTAAATCAACATTTTAAGGACTTTGAGTAAAGATAAAAGCTATAATTGATGTTTTAAAGTGTATCAGATTAAAAAAATTATTTGAGTATAGTTGATACTAATGGCATACAATAGTTTCAGGTGTACAACATAGTGATTCAACTTCTTCATACATTATGCTATGCTCACCACAAGTGTAGCTACCATCTGTCAACATAAAATACTACTACAATATCATTGACTATATTCCTAATGCCATACTTTTTATTCTTGTGACTTATTCATTTCATAACAGGGAGCCTGTATCTCTACTTCCCTTCACCCATTTTGCCTATCTCCCTGCCTCCTCCCATCTGGCAACTATCAGTTTATTCTCTATTTATAGGGCTGAATCTGCTTTTGGTTTGTGTGTTTTTATTAGATTCCACATAGAGTGAAATCATGTGGTATATCACATAAAAGGAAACCTAACCTATTTCTTTCAAAATAATTATCTATCATCTCTTTGTCTAATGTGAGAGAAGCTTGAAGAGATTGAAGAATATTATTATAGAACCAAAGAGGCTGAAGGTAGAGGGGTTGGGAGGAATGTGTGAAGGCATAGAAATGGAGGTCAAGAGCCCTGCTGGATGAAGGGGACACTCCCCACCCATATTTTGTGAGATTGGGAGTGAACAGGGACATGTGCAGAAAGAAGAATTTGACAAGAGTGATCATGATGGTCATAATTTTTCTTTGAAATAAGAATCAAGATATTCTATGGAATTAAAATATTTTGTAGGTTTAGTGCTATCAATGTTTCCTGGATAGGTAATTGAATACAAAATATAATCCTTAACTTTTAGAAAAATGCATGCAGTTCAAATAAAAATAAAAGAAGAGAAATGAACCTGCATTCAAGGAAATAACAAAATTTTTTTGCAGGATTTATTTCATTTTTTTTTTTTTGACAACCTACAGTAGGCTAAAGATCAGTACATTCACATTGCTTTTAATTTCAAGGAGCACATCAGCATCCCCTCAATCATCCTCCCACCCCAAAATTATTCTCCATTTTAAAATATAATTTCAAAAATTTCATGCTTTGATGGTAAAACACCTAACTGATAATACTTAACCTAAATTTAGTCAGGACTCTTAAAGTATCTGGGAAATAGTGACTAAAATTGGTCCAAGAATCTATAAATAATCATTTTCAGTAAAAATTACCTCAAGAAGCAGTGATATGTGTTAGTTTTTTAAGTGAGATATGTTAGTTTTTTAAATGATGAAATTATACACAGTTCTTAAATATCTGTGCCAAGTGGACTTAAAAAAGAAGGTATAGAATAAATAAGAAAATTTTAGAACAATAAAATAGGTAATAGGTAAATAGGTAAATTATTTACAGTACTAGAAGCAGCAGAAGCACAGAGACCATGATAACATGTTGGATCATCACAACAATTTATAATTTGGATTTGGACTATGTTTTCATACTGACAGTTGAGTAAAGGACTCCCTGATATTCTGTGTAATTCCTTTACCAAAAATAGTTATGAAGCAATGGAAAAGCTCGATTTAGAAGGAGATGATTTCTATTTATCATCTCTATATGTATGGGTCTATTTATCTATCTATCATCCATCATTCATTCTTTCATTTGATAGCTATCTGCAACGCTGAGAATTTTCTGTTCTCCCTTAGTCATGTGCAAGACCTACCTCTTTAAACCTTCCTAGATCTGGGCATGTGGTGAAGTGTTTGGTTTTCAAAAGTGTTCTCTGTAAACAAAGTCAAGTAAATCTAAGTAAATGAAAGGAGTTCTTAAGTCAACAGATCTGGAATTAGTAGGTGCTAATTGTCAATAGTGATTGGCTAACACATGAATAAAACATAAAAGATCTGAGTGGATGCTATCAACAAGCTCAGAATAAATAAAAGTTTACCAGACTGCAAACTGAAATTTGTGAGATTTCACCAATTTCTTATTACTTCATTTGATCTTAAATGAGTAAAAGAACATAACAGAAGTCTTATATTTTGACTGCCTTTTTCTATTTTCCTTTGTTGTTAATGATTGTTATTTTATCAATAAAAATTCCCTTATTACTTAAATTATAATTTCATAAATAATAGTTTCATAAATTCTTATAAATAATAATTTCTGTTTGGGGTATTAGCGAAGCAGCCTTTATTTTTTCCTAACATGATCTATATTTCCATTTTCTATTTTTAAGAGATAAACATGTAACTAAATGAGAAGTTAAAGTTAGTTAAGGTTATAGAAAACACTTGTGTTAGAGAATTAAAGAATAGTCAAGGAGAATACTTTCCAAAGTATTTTATCCATACATTCTTTGACTGTGATTATTGACTTATCTATTTCCATTGTTGTTAATGAATAATGAGGGAATGTGCTATATTTTAAAAATTAATATTTCCAATGTTTGAAGTTGTTCCATATTTTATTGTTGTATTGGTTTTGGAAAAATATAGTCCATCTTTCTCTAAATTTGCCATTTGGCAAATACTTATTATAAAAATATATATCTAATTAATTCTCTTTGCATTTTATTACATTGAAGATTTCTTAGTGACATAAGTACTGCAATATAGTATGTTATTTATGAAATCACTGGTTCAGAAAGAAGAGATACAAGTTTGTGAAACTAGTTTTATTCAAATTAGATTTTCTTTCAAAAAAACTTTAAATGAAAAAGATAGATTCAAGTATAAAACTTGAAAAAAATAGCACTTGGCCTTTTCTTAAACCTCTTTCTTGAGTCCTTATGATTGGTAACTACTTCTTTTAGCTTTATCCTTTAGGCATGTAAACATTTTTTGGATAGCAACTTATGCCAGTTAGAGACACAAAGATATTGAAGTAGGAAGATAAACAAATTATTTTATTTAAACAATAGATTGCTGAGCAGTAGTTAAAATACTAATTCTACAAGAAATAAGAAACAAATTTTTAAAAAAAAGTTAAATCACAAAAGAATAGGAACAGTATGCTACCATTTATAAAATTTTTTTTTTTTTTTTTTTTTTTTTTTTTTTTTTTCCCCGCCCGCCCACCCCCCATTTATAAAAAATTTTAAACACAAAGACATAATAGCACAGGGCTTAGGAATTATACTTAAAGAGAAGTATGGAAACATACGTCAAAGTAGAACGAGTAGAAGGAGACTGGAAAGATAACAGGTTGTCCAATCACAAAATAGATAAGAAGGCCCAGGGAGGCATTCAGACAATACCTGGAAGGCAATGGAGAGTTACTGGAGTGTCTTGGGTGTTTGAGGTGAGATGCAGAAGCATGCTTGACATAATTAGGAGTGTACTTTAGAAAGATGCTCTCAGAGGGTGTGTGGGTGGCTCAGCAGGTTAAACATGGGACTCTTGACTCTTGATTTCGGCTCAGGTCATGAATTCAGAGTGCTCAGTGGGGATTCTGCTGGAGACGCTCTCTCCTCCCTCTCTCTCTGCTCCCCTCAACGCCACGTGTCTGCACATGCGTACACTCTCCGTCTTTTTACTCTTTTTAAAATAAAAAGATCTTCAGAAAGAAAGAAAGCAAGAAAGAAAGAAAGAAAGAAAGAAAGAAAGAAAGAAAGAAAGAAAGAAAGAAAGAGAAAGAAAGCAAGAAAGCAAGAAAGAAAAAAGAAAGAAAAAGACTGATTCACTCAGGCTCTGTGTGAAGAAATTGGAATCCTATTTAGGATTAAGAAAATGATTCCAGTTTTCTGTTTTGCATAATACCATTCACTAAGTGAAACAAATAAACATAAATTATAAAATATTTTTTTCTTTTCTCATTCTCCTCCTTTTCCTTCTTGTTCTTTCATTTTTCACAATTGATTCAATGATAGAGATACTGCTGTGTAATATGCTTTGTTAACACATATTGAGCATTTCTTTATTGTTAAATACCTTAAACATGTTATTAAAAATGCTTCATAACAATTTCACATTGTAGAGATATTTAGTAATTTTTTGCTTTAAAATAACAAAATAATTATGTGTATGTGTGCATGACTTTGGTAGGGGGCTCTGATTATTTCCTAAGATAAATTCTTTAATGTGGAACTACTGAATTAAGAATACTAATGTATATAAGCTTTTTAGTACAATCTACAGCCGAATTTCTGTCCTTAAAATTCTTACCAGTTTATGTTCTCAGCGTAAACATTTTGCTGCACTCTCATTTTATAAACTACATTCCAAAGAACCAAGTATGATGAAATTTTACTTTAATTTGTGTTCTTAGGTTTCTTGGGTTATTTTTCTCATATATTTAAATAATCACTTATTTTTTTCTCTTATGAAATATCCTTGTTTCTGTCAAATCTTCTATTATATATTTAGCTTTTTCATATAATTGATATAATATTTTGTTATGTTTAAATATTTCTATTTGGCATAATAAGAAAAATAATTTACTTAATTTACCTTTTGGCTTTTAGTTCTGTATATAATAACTTTTGCATAAAATAATTACTGATTTTTTTAAATGGATTTTTAAAAATTAATTAATTTTTTTATTTGACAAACAGATCACAAGTAGGCAGAGAGGCCAGCAGAGAGAGAGAGGAGGAAGCAGGCTCCCTGCTGAGTAAAGAGCTCAACTCCGGACTCCATCCCAGGACCCTGAGATCATGATCCGACGAGCCAAAGGCAGAGGCTTAACCCACTGAGCCACTCAGGCGCCCCAAATAATTACTGATTTTAACCAAGTAAAATCTCCAATTTTTTTCCTGTCTATTATGTTCTATTATATTTTGTCATATAAAAAGTTATTACTATCCTGATGTTACCTATTTACATTTTGCTATATTTTAAAATAGCTAATTCTATTTAGCTTTTAACTTACTTAAAAGTTTGCTAGACTTTTTTCTAAATAGTTAATTGTTGGCACTAATTATTAAATGATTCATTAACTTGCGATATCCAATAGCATCTTAAAATACAATATAATATGTGCTAGGATCTGTTTCTGTGCAGCCAATTTACAATTTATAACTGTGCATGCCAAACAATTTACAAATTGCTTATCTATCTTGACATATTTTTTGATATTATTTATTAATCATCATTTATATTTATTGTTTACTAAAATGTGTTTTATATTTTATACTGTGTTTTATATTTTTTAGGATGTCTTCATATCATTATGTCATTATAACTAAAATTTTTTCTAGAGTTTTTTTCACCATAGTTTTTTGGATAACTACTAGAATCTATTATTGAAATTTTAGTGTTATTCTATTTTGCCTTTGGAATTATTTCAGATATATAAAGAAATTTGGGGGAGATTCAACATCTTAAATAATTTTATTTTCTCAAATAGGTAAAAGTTTATCTTTCAATTTTCCTTAATATTTCTAAGTACATTTTGCAGCAGTATTCTGATGGATACTGTACATTTCTTATAAAGTTTAGTACTGAGAATTGTGTGTTTTGTTTCTGTTGTGGGGAGATTTTTAAAGTTTTCTAACTGTATGTAACATTGTATGTGAAACTACTGAATTTTATATTATATTTTCTTTCTGGGCATTGACACTCACTACTTTTGTTTCATTTAAAAGATTAATTTTCCGATAAGAAAAATAATTCACATTTAATACCAGTTTGTAGCCATATTTCTGATAGGTAACTATTTTGATTGTGTCATATAACAGAATTTCAAAATTCAAACAGATTATATTCTTGCTTCTTTTCTACTTTGTAAAAAAAATTTTTTAAAGAGTTTATTTATTTATTTGAGAGGGAGCAAGAGAGAGAGAGCTAGAGTGCACCAGCAGGGAGAGGTGCAAAGTGAGAAGGAGAAGCAGACTCCCCATAGAGCAGGAAGCTTGATGCAGGGCTGATCCCAGGACCTGGAGATGTTCTGAGCAGAAGGCAGATACCTAACCAACTGAGCCCCTCAGGTGCCTCTTCTTGCTTCCTTTTTAAAGCACGATTCTTTTGTATAGAGATTTAAAGCAAGTTAAAATTAAACAAGTTAATAACATAAAATCATGTCACATAGCACTCCTTCACTACACACACAAAAAAGACAAACTCAAAACGTGAACCACCATATTCATAATCATCTAAAATCAGTATGCATTACCTAATTCATTTCTATCATAGTGTGATGGTCGTGTAATATCCACAATGAGTAACAGTGAAACTCAAGACTGGAAGCCAGAAACATTTCTGGCAATAGTAAAAATTTCTGACTTAGGGTTGTAAAATAAAATAGCTTGGTAAGAGCAGGGATGTCTTCGGGGAAGTAAACTTTGCATCGTTTGGGTGGAGAAAAGCAGTACAGATAAAGACAGCAAGAAGCCACTTGGAAACTGGGGATGCTTAGATAATCGGTATCAGGATAACTGAAATCCACAAAAATTCCCAGTTCTCACTTTGCTTTGCTCGAAGGAATACACATTCTGTGTTGCCTGCGGAATATTTATATAGATTAGTTATTTTTCTCAGCTTGAATTTATAAATGTGTGTCATACAAATGGTAAGGTTTTCTAAAAGTATTTATCTTTTAAAAACTTCAAACCTTGTAAAAAGAAGTGAAAATGCTTTTCACACAATGCTTTTTGGACAAATAAGAAAACTCTTCACTTTCAAAACTAGTTAAGTATTATAACCTGGTGTATACCAAGGAAAGGCTAAATAGATGCCAAATGACTTATGAACATGTGTCTTTACTTTCATAAATAACTAGTGTTCAAATACCTTTAAGGTTTTTGCAAGATTTAGTTCATATGCTTAAATGATGTCACAGCGGTAACACTATCTAGAAAATTTTTATAATAAATTTCCAGTTGAATTATTGCAATGGACATGTTTAAGAGAATCAAATCTTCATAGTATCTTGTTCAGCTACAGCCCTAATCAAGTCCTCAAATCATGCCTTTCTATAATGTAAGATAAATGATTAAGGGTCCATTTTGTTGTTAATTCCCATTAACACTGATGAGCCCCAAGCATTCGTATCAAAAGCAGAATAGACTCTTGAAGAAATAAGAAATCTTAAATATCTTAAAGAGGTGAGATATTCAAAATGTCTAAATTTGATAGCACTTCTTCAAGATCATCATCGTCTTAAGCAGAGTACTGAAAGGTGTTGGCAATTCAATCAGGAGAAGGCACCCCTTTCTCTAAACCAGTGCTGAACAATGGCTCCTGAATGATCTAGAGGGAAGCTTTTCTGAAAATACTCTCATTTGTTTGTACCCAAAGCTCTTCTGTAAATGCCACCAACTACCTGTAAGCACTGAAGACTTTCTAGCACTAGAAAAATAAATGAACATCAGTGCCAAATTGCTCCCTATGAACTTGTTTCTGGGTCTGTCTCAGCTCTGCATATAATCTTCTTTATTAAGAAGCTGGCTCTTTCTGCCTCCTGTTTTTCTGTTTTAGAAACAATTTATAGAGTCTCTTTACAATCATGGGGTAAAAAAATGTCTTCTTTGTAGGATTCTGATATACTAGGAATCCTTCACTACTTATAGCTACCAGCAAGCTCAAAATTCTATTAAGCAAATTCTAAAAAACATGTAATTCCAATGATGTCTATTTATATCTTCTTAATTCTCTTTTCTTATGAAACATTATGGATGCATATCTGTGGAGCTGAGAGGCTGAGTGGTCTCAACAATTTCCCTTCACATTATTTATTTTACCAAAGATTGCTTTTAAAGTCTAATTACCTGCCAAGGCTAATGCTACCTTTCACTTTCAAATTTCCCTTGCTCTAATGTACAGAGAGATTTTTTTGTCAAATTGGGTTAAGAATGGCAATAATAGCAAATAAAAACCTAAATTAAGGAAGAGAGTGTAAATAAATTTTTAATCATACAAAATTTAATACTTATGTTAAGGAATGAAATATTAAAAGTCATCTTATACAGACTGAATTTATATCAGAGCTGAATTTAAAGTTGTGAAGCTTTGAGTGATATGATAATCATGTTTTTCTCCCTTCAGTTGTACTAAGGGATTGAAATTTATATACTCAATAACTAGAAAAGTATCATAAAGGATCAGACTGGAGGAATCTGTCTCTCTCCATTTTTTGCTGTCACTCCCACCGTGATTTTAATATTCTTCCTATGTCTTTGCTGGTTTCTTGTGCCAAACATTGTTTTCAAACACAGACGGTTTTGAAATGAGTACTATAAACTACATGTTTCCTAGCATATACATGCATTTTACAGGTACTACAATGAAATCTTTAACAATATGAAATGAAAAATAGAGAATGGCTAAGTCTCCTGCCAGTTTCAAACTTTACCAAACAGACTTGTTTTAAGTCTTAAATGTAAACTATTTTTATCACTTGACTCAAGCTTTATTATCTTTCTGAAACATGAAGGAAAAGAGTATCTTTCACAAACCAAACTACATCACATTTGCTTTATCCATGGTTTTCAAATGTTTTGGGCAAAATTCCAGAGACCCTGATGGATTTTATGCATTTAATTCACGTTAAACTGGAGTTGTGATTTATACAGCTACGATGCTGGAGTTTTTTCCCTCCGAGTACTGGCCAGAACATATTGTTAATTTATTGGATTCTTTGTGGAAAGTGATGTATGCATTATTTGAAAACAGTAAAGTAGCTTCAATGAGTCATATAAATATATTCAATATCTTATGAAAAAAAGCATAAAACTTAAATAAGGATAACTGGTCTTTTCTTGGATTAGATTGGAGATGTGATAAATGTTTCTTTTCATTAAACGATTACTGTATAATTGAAAGAAACAAGGCAGGAGTTGCTCTAGCTACGTAAGCCTTTTGTGCAGCTATACATAAACGTCTATAGGCATCTCTTTCTCTTGCTTTCACAAAAGTGAAATACAGTCATGCACGTATAATGGAATTTATCTTGAATTAGGATTAGAAAAATAAAGTTTAGAAAAAGCACCCCATTCTTGTTTATGATGTGTTATCTATAATTATGAAATGATAATGCATTAATTGTATCATAAGACACAGAGGTTTATTTTGCGAAACACAAATATATTCTTTTTCTGATGAACGGAAGGCATACGTGAGAATTGTAAAACATTTTTTTAAGTGATACCATGCCTTCTTGAGATTGTGGATGATATTTCAACCCCCTTTTAGCATTAAGGGAACATACCTCGATTTATTTAAAATATGCTTTAAAACTTATATGGTGAAAATGAAAATTCTGTTTGAAAATCCGAATAGTGTCATTATTTGGCGATGAGACTGTGGTAATGAAAAATGAAGTAAGATGAAGTAGGGTTTAAAAATGTTTAACTTTGCCATGTTGATTTTTAATAAAATTTATGTGGATTGGTGATATTTAATTTTTATACACAAAGTCTGAATTTTGTTACTCTTTCCACATTGGCTACCTTTCTTTTACATTGAAAAATATAGCTTAAAACTGGAGTGACACTGTGTTAACATTTAGAAAAAAAATCTATGCTACCCAGATTCTTCATCAGAAAACTGAGAACATGCCAGTACAGTTAGAGGGCAACAGAATGAAATCTTAGAAAAAATATGGCTGAAGGAAACCTCTAGAGGTTATCTTTCTGCTTCATCCTGCTGGCTTTAGGCAAATTTTACCTAAACTATTGTAGGCAGATGGGTATCTGGGCTGTTTTAAAAGATCTTGGGGGAAGTAATTTCATAATCTCTTAATATCCCTTTTTATATCTAATCTATCTGTCCATTTAATTTAGTTTATCTTTGGCAGACAAGGATAATGTTACCCTTTAAAATACAATTTGTCATAACCTTGATCATTGAGGTAATGTTTACATATGAAAGAAAAGTTTGTGATCTCTTCTGACAGGAAATAATATTGTTATTATAATGTTAAATATGGACTTTAACATTAATTGTCCATGTAAAAGGAGAATAAATTGTGAATTTTGAGACTAACTGAAGCCAAAGATCAAATTCATTATTCTTGATGAGAAGATGTCACCCTCAGAAGGGTATCTAACCTTTTTTCATAAAGAAAAAAGTTCTACTTCTAAACGTGGATAGACTCTTTCCGCAACAGCTCTTATGAACACAGTGACTACTGCTAAAATTTGTGCAGAAGCCTGGTTTTCAGTGCCTTCATATTTAGTGGTTAGTGCCTGTCTGTGCTGCATTAGTAATACACTTATAACTAACTATACATTGTCACTCTTCAAATTATCATCATTGTTAATAAATGAACTAAACACAAATTCATTTTCAAAAAAATTTAAATCAAAAGAATCTTATATTTTTGCCTTCTCAGAATTTTCTTATAATTTTAACAAAGACATATTATTTTATAATTTCAGAGATATGACTATTTTAGAACTCATATGCAAATTTGTGTAGTCCTTTTCTTAGGAGTTAAATGAACACAGTTTTTTGTTTTTTTGTTTTTTTGGTTATACTAAAACCCTTCATTTGAAACTGCCTGTCTCATTTCTTTAGAGTTGGGCCAGCCAGCCAATTAAAAGGAGTAAAATTGGATGGATGGATGGGGAAAAAAACCAATCACCAAAAATAAAATCTTTATTTTTGTTGTATAATATTATGCATATGTAACATCAGATATTTTATTTTACTTTCAGCTAAAATTGAAACAAATACAGGAGCTATTAAATAAGTTCAGTGATTAAAATTTCCTTTTTTAAATTCATTACTCCTTTGGTTTGGTTCCAAAAAATGTTTCACTTTCTTCTGTTCTAGTCAACATTGGGTTTTGTGTATTCTGTTGTAATGCCTTTTTTAATTTTAAATGATGCTTAGTTTTCTTCAGTTCATTATGGAAAACAGATGTTCTCAAATATAGCTACTTCCAAACATGTATCAAATCTCTGCACGAGAGTTTCTGTAATTTGTAGAGTTCTGGTTTTCAGTGTCACCATATTTGGATTTGTAAAACTATGTTGCATGCCACTTCAGTAGTAAACCATTTGTAGTTCTTCATCCATTATATGTCCTTTATATATTTTTAAGAATTTGGTCTTTAAACACAGAATTCAAGGATTTCAGATTTCAGGCCATCCCTTGCGTGTTTGTAGAACAATCTTAGCATATGAAAATGAGCCAAAGGTTTGGTGCCATTTTAATTTTCCAAAGATAAAGTTTCTCTAAGAATGATCTGTTCAACTAAAAAATTTGTATAACGAGGGCAAAAACTACGGCAAAGAAATTTAAAGAATGTTGCTGTTTAAAATCCACCCCCCAAAAAAGAACCAAGTTTTTGATTGGGTTTTAACTGGTGACAGGTGGTGATTGAATATCAAGAATAAGCAATTGTTTTCAATCCTATATGAGTGCGTCATGTTTGTGTGTAGGTATGTGCATGTATATAGATCTTCGGCACTATGTCATATCAATTCTACTAACATTATGTGGTATAGACAACAAACAAGTAGACCTCCATTTCATCAAGCAAAGAATCAACACCTTAATGGTTGAAGCCATGGGCGCATATCCAGGAAGAAGGTCTTCATTAATATATTCATGATGTATTTCAATGTTTACATTTTCAGCTCAAAGGGTCACCTCATAAATGACACAATGAACACATGTACATTTTCTGTTTTTATATTTGTTTCATATCACTGTAAGAGCAATACCTTTTTTCATGTTCGTACATTGAATTACTACATTCACCTCTTGTGGATTTTCCTTGCATAATAAATGATTTTCTCAATTTGTGCCTATCATTGCACTACAGCATGAATAATATAGCCAAATAGGTATTATTATTTTTATGTACATTTCTATCAGGTACAATGGAATGCTCAAATATACTTAAACTTTTCCAATATTTTGTCCTATAAATTCTCAAGTCTATCTTATACACGCTAAACTGTATTTCCTGCTCCATTTACATTTGCAAACACTTGTTTCTGTTTTGGACTCATAATTTCTGCTATCCTCTATAGACACTTCTTTATGAACTTATCAGCTGTAAGAGGCTTTGATGCCAGAGCAATTTTTTTTCGATTAATACACATTTGCATTTCAGTGTAGTACCACATAATTTATTTGCATTTCAAAATAAGTCCTATTTAAATATCGGTATTTTTCAATTAACTAAACTTTTACCATACGTTTTCTCATATATTAGTCAGAATTCTTCTTTTTTTCATATCCATGAAGTAAGTGGCATTCTTTTACATAGACATGAAATACTGGGATATTAAACATAGGATACTCAACATTTCCACAAACAAATTTATATTTCTGTTTTTCATGAAACATGGGAATTTCTTGTCTTATCTTTTATTTCCTATAAAGAAATGGATGTAGAAAAAAATTTCCTTGATTCTAGTAGATGAAAAGTAACAGGAGAAATACTATCATAAAGAGTAGCTGCCACCTAGCCTCAGTGAAAGGGAGACAATAGGGGATGATGGATGGAAGGGGACTAAAGGATTGAAGAAAACACGTACCATGTAAGAAGGTGAGCCACAACCATTTTTTAGCTCATTAATGCCACGTTATAATCTGGGCATAGTTTTACAATTGGCCTGATGTATGAAATGATATGTGAAGTATCCTTCTCACATTAGGGTAGCTAAGAACAAAATACCCAGTGGCCAAATTTGGCTCAAGGACCACAAGATGGTGACTCTGCTTTAACACAAGGTTGTTGTTGTTTTTTAATCTGTAATAGTATTATTCAGCCTTATCACTTTATTAAGTTTTTTTTTTTTCAAATAGCATCTCATTAAAAAGATATAATACTGTCCTTTGAGAAAGACTCTTTTTGCTTTGTTAATGATACACACACACAAAAATCTGTTATAGATTTACCAGGAATTACAAGGAATTTTTCAAAATATTTTGAATTTGGGATGGCTACAAGTATGACTCCAGAGTCCAATGACAGTGGGTAAACAACCTTTTGTATCTTAATGATCTTCTGTAATATTAGGAAATAATGGCTCATACTAATATGATTTCTGTGGGAATTAAACATAATAAATATGTTGAATATCAGCCTACTCTGATGCATTTTTTTTAAAATAGACTACTTTTTAAAGAGCAGTCTTAGGTTCACAGAAAAACTTAGTGGAAAGTGAAGAGAGTTCTCATACACTCCTGCCCCCCAGCATGAATAGCTCCCTCACTATCAGTATCTCACACCAGAGTGGTGTATTTGCTACAGTTAATGAACCTACACTGACACATCATTATCACCCAAAACCTATAGTTTACATTGGGGTTCACTTTTGGTATTTTGACATTCTATGGGTTTGGACAAATACGTGCATCCACCATGGCAGTATAATACAGAATATTTTTACTGCCTAAAAATCCTTCCCTTATCAATCCCTTCCTCTCTTCAACCGCTGGCAACCACTGATCTTTTTACTCTCTAAAATTTCGGCTTTTCCAGAATGTCATATAATTCAGATCGTTAGTTATTTTAGTTATTTAGTCTTTTCAGATTATCTTCTTTCACTTGATAATATGCATTGGGGGTCTTTCCTTGTCTTTTCATAAATTGATAGTTTATATCTTTTTAGCACCAAATAATATTCTGCTGTCTGGATGTACAATTTATCCATTCACATACTGAAAGACGTGTTGGTGGCTTCCAAATTTTGGCAGTTACGAATAAAACTGCTATAAATATCCATGTGTGGGTTTTTGGGTAGATGTAAGTTTTCGACTCATTTGGGTTGAAATAGAACCCAAGAGTGCTATTGCTGGATTGTATGGTATGAGTATGCTTAATTTATAAGAAACTGCCAAATAATCTTCCAAAGTGGCTATACCACTTTGCATTCCCACCAGTTACAAATGAGAATTCCTCATCCCATCCTTGCCAGTATTAGGTGATTTCAGTGTTTTGGATTTTCACCATTTAAAAAAAGCATAAAGAGGTATCTCATTGTTGTTTTAATTTGCATTTCCCTAATGACACATGCTATTGTGCATATTTTCATATGCCTATTTGCCATCTGTATATCTTCTTTGGTGAGGTGTCTGTTCAGGCCTTTTGCTCACTTTTTTCAACAAGTTGTTCATTTTCTTGTTGAGCTGTTAGAATTCTTTTTTTAAAAAAAGATTGTATTTATTTATTTGACAGAGAGAGAGAAACAGCAAGAGAGGGAATAGAAGTAGGCTCCCCACTGAGCAGGGAGCCTGATGTGGGGCTTGATCCCAGGACCCCGGGATCATGACCTGAGCTGAAGGTCATGCTTAACAACTGAACCACCCAGGCGCCCCGAGCTGTAAGAAGTCTTAGTATATTTTGGATAACAGTCCTTTATCAGTTACATCTTTTGCAAATATTACCTTCAAACCTGTGGCTTATAGTCTCATTTTTTTGACAGTGTCTTTTGCAGGGAAGATTTTAATTTTAATGAAGCTCAGCTAATCAATTATTTCTTTTATGGATTGTGCCTTTGGTATTATATCTCAAAAGTCATCACCAAACCCAGCAAATTCTAGATCTATGATCCAATGAGTTGAATTTTGTGAAGAACGTAAGATTTGTGCTTAGATTAATTCTTTTGCTGCAGTTGTCTAGTTGTCTCAGCATCATTTGTTTGAAAAGACTATCATTTTTTCCCCATGGCACTGCCTTTGTTTCTTTGTCAAAAATCAGTTGATGAAATTTATGTGGTTCTATTTATGGGCTCTCTACAATGTCCCATGTATTATTTGTCTATTCTTTCATCAATACCACACTGTTTTGATTGTTGTAGCTTCATGGTAAGTCTTGAGGTAGCGTAGTATTAGGGCTCTAACTTTGTTCTTATCCTTCAAAATTGTGCTGGTTGTTCTTGATTTTTTCTCTTGCCATGCAAACTTTAGAATTAGTGTGCTGATATCCATAAAATAACTTAATGGGATTTTGACTGGAATTGTGTTGAATCTATAGATCCAGTTAGGAAGAACTGAGATTTTTTTTTAGTTATTCAAATATAATTATCATACAATGCTACATTATTTGCAGTTGTAAAATAAAATGATTCAACAATTCTATACATTCCTCAGTGCTCATAAGGATAAGTGTGTGTTTAATACCCTCTATCTATTTCCCCCATTCCCATTGCCCCCAACCACCTCTTCTCTGGAACTGATAAAGGAAATCTGTGTCTCATGACAGCCCACTGAGCTAGCAAAGGAGTCCCAGTCCCTGTCCCGGAGCTCTTCTGGGTTCTTCTCTTTGCTCTGCATCCTGCCCATATCAGTAGGGTTCCTCCCCCTGGCCCACTTCGTATGAGTGCCAAAGGCACAAGTATGTGGAAATAGGGGGTATAAACTACCCCCTTTGTTTGTACTCAGGGCTCAGACCTTTGGAGATCACTCTCCTCTAAGCCCACTGGTGTCAAATAAACCTCTCATCCTCCAAGATCTCCAAGTGACACTTGGTTCTCCTATAGGTCGATCTAGTCCAGGTTCTGTAACTGAACCATCAGTCAGTTTATTCTCTGACAAACTGGCAGATTCTAAGAACCGATGTCTTGGTAATATGGTCTTCCTATTCATGAACATGGACTATTTCTCTAATTATTTAGTTCTTTGATTTTTTTCATCAGAATTCAAAATTCTCCTCACATAGATCTTGTACACATTTTGTTAGACTTATAACTGCTCTGTCTTTTTAAGACCTTAGTAAACAATAGTCATTCTTATTTAACAAAATTAAAATAAAAAAATTAAAATGGCATTATCAACTGAAAGTGACATATTCCCATAGATATATTTGAAGGAGTCAATAGTGATTTAAATAAACATGTTCTGGTATGATTTCAAAGAATTAGTGAGTGCTCATTGATAGGTATATGGGTGTCTGCAATATCATCTATACCTTCGTTATGCCTAAATATTCAAAAAATTAAAACATAAAAACTTCAGCCGTACAAATTGGTCATAATAGTATAGCAAAGACCAAAGTCATATTTCCCAGCTTTAAATCCCAGTCCACTACTGTGTAAGTTGAGGCAAGTTATTTAACCTCTTTGTTCATACACTTCCTCAGCTATAAAATGATAAGAATAAATTAGCTCATTGGGTCATTGAAATTAAACTTTAAAAATAATGCTAGATATATACTTAGCAATATGCAACTATTAAATAATATATTATTTTAGTGACTTCTGAAAATAAATGGAGTTTTTAAGAATAAAATGTATTTAATTTTGATATGAAAGACATATATGCTCACCACAAAAAAAACAGAAGGGAACATTAACATCTCCGTCTTTTTTTTCCTGTATTTTTTCTGATTCATGACTTTTTGTTTGTTTTCTTTTATATAATTGTGTTCCTATTATATATACAATCTGGAATCCTGGCAGTTTCTTTTTCACTTATATTATGACAAGAATTTGCCTATTTTTTTTTTAAAAAGATCTATTTATTTACTTGAGAGAGAGAGAAAGACAAGGAGGGACAGAGGAAGGAGAGAATTTCAAGCTGACTCCCTGCTGAGCACAAAGCCCAATGCAGGGGCTCAATCTCATGACCCTATGATCATGATCTGAATTGAAACTAAGAGTCAGAGGGTCAACCTATTTAGCCACCCTGGTGCCCCAAGAATATGCCCATTTTTTTTTTTAAAGATTTTATTTATCTATTTGACAGACAGAGATCACAAGTAGGCAGAGAGGCAGGCAGAGAGAGAGAGGAAGGGAAGCAGGCTCCCTGCTGAGCAGAAAGCCTGATGCGGGGCTTGATCCCAGCACCCTGAGACCATGACCTTAGCCGAAGGCAGAGGCTTAACCCACTGAGCCACCCAGGCACCCTGAACATGCCCATTCTTTAAAAAATATTTTATTTATTTATATTGAGACAGATAGAGAGAAAGAGTGAGTGAACGAGAATGCACAAGAAGTGGGAGCATGCAGTCTCCCCTCTGAGCAGGGAACCCAATACAGGACTCCATCCCAGGATCCTGGGATCATGACCTGAGCCAAAGTCAGACACTTAACCTACTGACTCACCGAGGTGCCCTGATTTTGCCCATTTTGAAGTAAACACTTTTTAATAGATGGGAAACATTCTGCCTAATGGTTTTCTTAAACTATCATTGGTTATTTAGACTGCATCCCATTTTCAGTTACTTCAATAATCTTTTTTTTTTTTTTTAAGATCTTATTATTTGACAGAGAGAGAGATATCACAAGTAGGCAAAGAGGCAGGCAGAGAAAGAGGGGGAAGCGGGCTCCCTGGTGAGCAGGGAGCCGGATGCAGGGCTTGATCCCAGCATCCTAAGACCATGACCTGAGCCGAAGGCAGACAGGACACTGAGGTCATGACCTGAGCCAAAGGCAGAGCCTTAACCCACTGAGATACCCAGGAGCCCCTACTTCAAAAACCTTAATGAATATTTTTTACTGGGGCTTATTTCCTTAGGATACTTGATTATGCAAATTTTTTTATGATTAAAAACTTTTTTTTTTTTTTTTTAGAGAAAGAGAGAAAGAAAGTGTGAGCAAGGTCAGGGAGGGGCAGAGCCAGAAGGAGAGAGAAATCTTAAGCAGGCTCCATGCTCAGCATGGAGCCTGATGTGGGGCTCAATCTCACAACCTGAGATCATGACTCGAGCCAAAATCCAGTGTTGGACATATAACTGACTGAGGAGGTATCCTTGACTACAGAAATATTTTTAAAAATGGCTTCTATTACTTTAAGTATGGATATTAATCAAATCAACTAAACAAATCTGAGTATATTGGTATAATGGAAATTGCAAGTAGGGAGACTTTATATAAAGATATAAGAAATAATTCTACATTAATTCAGTGCAAAGCATCTGCATGCATGAAGTTAGTTATATGATAGCCTTCTCAGCCAAACCTCCAACAGACTTGATAATTTATATTCAAGTATGCATACATCTTTAATTTCATGAGCTAGACATGAACATTAATATTATTAAATTATACACACAATAACTTTATGTTATATCTTGATATAGAATAATGCCTGTATTGGGGAAAGTAAATTCTGTATATATGTCTAACTTAAGGTATAACCATTCTTAAAAGAAGTAAGCTTGATTATATTGAGATGAGAAAGTATGACTGGTAGATTCAAACAATACGTTGTAATGACTTAGAAAATTGGGAAAAAACTTAGAACCCCATTCCAGGCTTCTCATACTTTTTAACACCTCCAAAAATATATTCTTTTGATTGTCTCTAACTTTCCACTGCCCTTTTCTCAAATGCAATCTTTATAGTGTGGGTTTTCCTACAAAACAAGTCATACTCTTGAGTCATAAATATTGTTTTCAACTGCTGTTTCTAGATGGCATAAGATAACCAATATGATCTCATTGAACTGGCACAATTCAAGCCAAAGACAAAAAAACTGAAGCTTCAGATAACCTGCGGAGAATTACGCCCCCAAAATGTAAACATTCATTGGCATTCTTGATCTACTGAAATGATTTCAAAAAGCCACCTACTGACAACATAAGAGCCATCAGATTCTCAGAAAAAACACATGCCTTGATCAAAATCACATCTCTTGGTTTCTACTCTGATATGTTACCAATTCCCATGTTAGTTTTTTGACAATTCAAATATACAATAATTTAACTATTTATAATAATTGGAACAAATGAAGTTATAATGAAAGAAAAGTAATAACGAGGGAAAAAGTTGATAGTTAAATTATAGGTAATGCCAGTTTTATAAACATAACATACACTGTTTTTAGACGTTAGTTTTAAGCTCTTCTACTGTTACACATATATTTTTGTATATGCATGTGAATTGGTAAAAATAGATCTATCTTTATATAAAGAGGTTGGTTTTTTGGGGGGAGGGGGATGAGAGGTAAATGAGAAAAACAGAATGCAGAAAAACTTGGGCTATTTTCTATGGGAGACATCCATATTGGAAAATGCTAAATCTATTATTGATTCCTAATTACCAGTATCCCACAACAACAAAGGCCAGTCTTCAGGAGACTTAGAATTATCTAGACCAAATCAGTGATATCAATGAAATGAATGAAGAGTAGGCTGTGAGCCTTCTAAGTGCTTAGCATTTTGTGTTTGATTAGTAAAATTAAGGTGGAGTTCTTAATGTTAGCAATTTTATTGAAAAGGGTAGAGACACATTGGCATTTCCAAAGCTCTAAAAATTAGGGGCTTGCTTCATCTCTTTCCAAAGAGTAAGAAGTATAATACAATTTCTGCAAAGTAGGCTTTATACAAAGCACTAACATTTAACCTAAATACATTTATCTCTCAGTACATCAAGTTCTTAATTGCCAAGCATATATTATCAAACTGAAATTGAAGATAAATGAATATTTTATGTGTAGTCTCCAAAGGGATAAGAATTAAAAATTAAATTAAAAGGCACTTGCCAATGTTTTAATTTGCCAGTTAAAAAAGCAAACACAAATATTTGATGCTGACTATATTTTAAATTCCTTAAATCTAATTCAGTCAATCTCAGTAGTTGTAATTTGTAACTAAATAGGATTTTCTCGAATCTTACCAGAACATAATGCTGACAACAACAACAAAATGGTAACTGCTTTTACTTCTTAATTTATTCTTGCTCTGCTATCATTTGAATTGCCATTGGGTAGCAAAAATAACTAACACTTTTTGAATATTTATTATATGCCAGACATTCATCTGAGTATTTTACGTGTATTTGATTATTTAAACCCTACAAGAACCCTATGGAATATATTGTATTATCATTCCCACTTCATAGAACAGAAAACTGAGGCCCTGCTAGGTTAAGTGACTTGAACAGGATCCTGAAGCTACTATGTAGCAATCTCCGTAGGAGATGTGGCAATCCATACTCACAATATCCACACAATACCATAATGTAGTGAAATCTCAAAGTGTGTATTTGTTAATGTCAGGTAGACTGACAGTTTTTAGTTCATTTCTCAAAGACCTGGAATATGTCTTAACACATTCTACAATATTTTTATTTCCAAAGGTAAAATGAAGATGAGATTTAATTATATAGAAGGCCTTTAGAAATCACTTTCATAAAAGAGAAAAACCAAATTTTCTTTTAAAACATCAACAAAAATGCTAGGAAATCACAGGTTCTACTACCTTGTTTAATTCCTCTGTGTAAAAAAATTAAATCATGTTGTGTTAAATCCATATAACATAAGGCTGTTATCCATGGGTTGCTTTGAATTTTCTTTAAATTCTTTCTACAGCACTGTATTTATCCCAAGTTAGTAAATCCCTTTAAACCCCTATTTTGTGGCTCTCTGCCATGTGCTCTTTTTACCTAGAGGGTAAACCTAATGTTTAACTGTGTCCTTCTATTTGCCTTAAGTAAAAGAAAACTCTAATATGTCAATTACAGCCAGCTCTCAATTATCTGTTGTCACGGGACAGAGACTACAATAGCAAGGATAATTTAAATCCAAGAATAATTAGAAAGTCTAATTTTGACATTATTTTTATTCCTCCCTCCAACAAATCTTCCCTGTTTGAACTGAAATAAGTAGAAAAATAGACTTAATCAAATATTACCCATTTCTTGGTTTAAGTTTCCTTTTCTCTTTCTTTCTTTCTTTCTTTCTTTCTTTCTTTCTTTCTTTCTTTCTTTCTTTCTATCTATCTTTCTTTCTTTTTTTTAATGCCTCTGATAGACTGGTACAAAGGGTAATTTGGATAGAAATCTATCAAAAGACATTCCAAAAACTGAATGAAAAAAGTAGTTAATATGTGAAAACCTCTCATATTCATTCATTATTTAAGAGATTCTCAGATAAATTTGGGGGTCATTATGAAGGTAGGTCTTACCTGAATTTCCCTGAGAAAGAGACCATTCCCCCCTCCCCATTTGAAGTTTCAGATATCTTTATTTCTTTTTTCCAGATTTGATCGTCTCGCCAGTCACTGGGCTGGTGCCATCCCATATCCCAGTGATATTAGCACTCCATTGACATCTGACACTGTGCCTTCAGTCTGGAACCTCACAGCCAATCAGAGTTGATGATATTGTATTAATGGTTCCATAATAAAATGAAAAAGATGGCCTTCATTCTGATGAAAGCTGTAAAGTAGCTATTGTGCTTGTTTGGTATTGCAAGGCCCAAATGTATTATTTATGCAATTTTTCCTTTGAAAGAAAAACTGAAAGAGCAGATTTCATTTTATAGCATTCAGTCAAAGCTATTGTCTCATGAATGTGAACATTTCTGCATTTTATTTCCTGAGTGTAGAAGGCATTTTTCAGAGATCATCTAAGTAGGGATTTAAAAGTTTAAAAACTGCTTTTAAAATAGGTAAGCCCTAATGACTGGATCTATTATTCATCCTGGTAGATAAACTAAATCAACACATGCCACATGAAAACTTGAACCTAGTTGGGGTCATAATTTTCAAGGTCTTGGCTCATCATTAAGACTTTCCATTTGTTTTAGGAAAACAGAATGAAGTCAGGAATTTTATTGTAAAGTAAGTTATCAAGAACAAATGTACATAATAATATAATATATAAAAACATTAAATTTTGTCTGAGATTTCATTCTGTAATTGTTGTATAGTAGTTTCATTCTCAAAAAAAAAAAAGAGATAATATCTAAGAAAAGTATGAAAAAAATAATCTACTTAGAGGGGAAAAAAGAACCACAAGTGACAACAAATTATAATGTAAAAAACAGGTTAATGATGATAAAATGAGGTAATATTTTTCTTATTTTTCTATTTTCTTATTTGAACATCATAAACCCTACAAAGTTAGGTTTAATGTGTGCCTTTATTTATTTTTCTTAAAGCAAGTTTTTACCAAATGTGGGGCTTGAACTCACCACCTCAAAATCAATAATCACATGTTCTACAATGGAGCCAGCCAGGAGTCAGAAAAGGGAACGGATGCTCCAGAGATGAGGTAAACTGCCCAAGGGCACAGCAGTTTCAGTGACGGATCTGGGACCTGTTTTTGGTCTTCTGATTCCAACACAATGTTTCCTCTACTATTCCATGGTTCATTGGTATCCAGTGGTCACTTGTGAGCCACTAATGGTAAGGGCTTCCTACTAAAAATTAATAACAAATTAATCAAACAAATGAATTTCCTAATCAAAGAATGCATTCTAAGCCCCATTTTCATAAGTCCATGGGAAATTCAAATTTTCTAACTTTTCTCCTTTTTTTTCTTAAAAAGATATCTACGTTAGAAAATTTCAGTATTTTTCTCAAGTGAGACTCCAGGGAACTAGTTTTCAGTCTTCTCTATATTTCAGCCTTTTTCCACTTCCTCCTCCATCTCTTTTGCAAGAACTAATTAAGCTGGTCTCCTCTGTAGTCATTTTCATTCTCATTTATAAAAAAACATTTTCTTAAAGTCCCATTTGTGTGCCTTTATAGCACATAAGGGAGTCTGCATTAGATCCTACCCTCTGGGAATGTAAACCTTCTAGCTTCTCCCAGTCTACTCAAAAATTTGGAATTGTAAAATACTGTTTTTCTCCTAAAAACAAAATCTCAAATCTCACTGACCCAACCCTTACTCTCTTCATTCCTTCTCTTCTTCACCCCTGGTGGGAAAAGCAACTTTTGGTATAATATTATATCACATTTTTATTAGGAAATACTGTACACTATGCTATGATAGCAAAACCTAGTTTTATTTTTCACAGATGCGACATTTTGAACCATGTGGAAGACACAAACCTACTCTTATTCTTGAGGCAAGGAAGAATTTGTCTCTGCCTCTTAAGTGAGATCCAGGAGTGATATCATCTGGTCCCTGTGGGCTCCAGCTAGGATTTGAAAGGGATCCAAGAGCAAGAGCTAGGATAGTTAAAGGAATAAGGGAACCTGGATATAGAATGAATTTCTGGATGGTCAATTTAAGACTGAAGCTATAGGGTACTAAGCATAAACACTAATGTTTCTCTAAGCATTGCTTGTGTGTTCATGATCAGAATTTTTCTTTCTGGTCTCAAAGTACTTATGCACTCACTTCTAGACAGTGGTGTATGACGGAAGGGTCCACTCACAAGACAGAGGTCCTTACCAAATTTTACGCACCCGAAACAGTTGAGAGCAGAGAAAACAACGAAAAGAGAATGGAAGTACGTATGTGGGAGTGGTGTCTCACTTCTATTTTTAAAATGTGTCATCTAGTAATGAGATTTTTTTCTGAGGAATCTGAAAATTTACTGTGGGGCTGAAGTGGTTCCACTGTGGTGCACTATGACTTTGAAATACATGAGGTATTCTGAGACACACTAGGTCTGACTGGGAAAGACATTTCAGGTAAGGTAATGCCAGACTTAACTACTCTGAAATAACCCTGGAAAGTACTGTGCCACTGGTGTAGCTGGGAGCTGACTCTGCACCATTTTGGAAATGGAAGTGAAGTGCCTTGAATCAGAACTTCCAGGGTTAGAAGTCGCTTTCATTATGAAATTCACTTTTCTAGAATCCAACTGTTTCCTGTACCCCAAAGCCCGGAGTAAACTCTTCTAGTTCTGATGTCACCTGGTAGGTACCCCTCTGATGCGGGTAGAAAGAATACAGTAACTCTAATTTGGGCAGTTTTTATTCCACTCTTTGATTCCACAACAGATGCAAATCATCTTAGAATGTCTCTCTTGTTTTCTTCTTTCTCATTTTGCCATTTTATCATTTTGCCATACATGAGAAAAAGCTATGCTCTTCCCCACTGACTCCAAAAGCCATGTTTTCCCAGTAATTGGTGATTTTCCCAGATTTTCCTACCCATAATCCCATCTGCCTTAACTCATACATTCTTTCTTCCCTTCATTAATGTGCTCATTCTACAAATACTAGTTAGGCATTTATTATGTGTCAGACTCTGGTAAGGACCCACTCTCTGTCCCTGTAGAGGTTACACTCTAAAAAACAGAAACAGTCATGTAAATAAATATTTAAGAAATTCTAGGGCTTGTGAGAAAAACACGTGCATATTTAAATGGAATGCAATGATCTATTTCACTCAGGGGCAGACTTCAAAAAAGAAATAGTTCCTAAACTTTGCAGACATAAATATTTCTATATTTCCATTATTAAACATATTTTCAATTTCACTGTTAACATCAGAATTTGTTGAGTTTATATGGACAGACGTCTATCCATAGTTTAGAGTAATGTGATGCTTCTGGATAGTCACATTAGGATTTCTGATTCCATACTTAAATTCAAGGTAAGGGCCTACGTGACATAAGCAACCATGACTTCTTTGTCTCAAGCTAACTTCCTAAATTAAAAGTAGGAGTGGGTACACTGCCATCTCCACCAGGCAGATTACCATGTAAACCACTTCTGGCTATTTCAGGTAAGTTTTCCAGAACGAAGTATTTATGTCTCTTGATCCCATTTTGATTATTAGGAATGAGAAGCCAAGTCTGGCCTAAAGTTGGTTTAGTTTGGTGTATAGGCATTCGGAAATACCATCTGGAGTTTAGGAAACAATGTTTGATTTAACCAGAGGTAGAGGGATAAAGAAGATAAAATTTCTTCGGCAAACTTATCATAAGCTGTCGACAGGCTCTCATATATTATGAATACAGCACGGCCATTTTTTCAATTAAAGGAAAAAATATAACCATCAGGTTTGTATGACAAATATTTATTCATCCCCAACTGAATGGTGCAAGAAGAGTAAAGAGAGAAAGTAGGATCAGAATGCATCACCGAAGCCACAGTACTCAGTCGGTGTTGTTAAGCACTGAAGGTTTACACAGAGCCGCACCGCGCTGCGGCAGGCACATTCCAAAGTGATTTTTCTGCAATCAGAGTTTCATTCATTACCCAATTTTCATGCAACTCCCCTGGCATTTGAAATATGTTTCAAGGTAGACTCCCCAAGGGCTTTTCCCCTCCCATAATAACTGATCTGCGGTGTCCAAAGATAGATCTAAATATCTTTGGTGCAAATTACTTGAGGCCTGCAGAGCATGATTCTCTGTCATCTTCATCACATTTCACACCTACAGAACTGATAACAGATTAATATCGAGGCTGAAAATATTTCATCAGCGTCTCTGGCTAAGGCATCTTGCATTATTTTATCTAGGGGCGCCAATAAAAGGAGGAGGGGGCTCAGGAAGAAAAAAAATTTATTTGCACTCAGGAGGAAAAAAAAAAAAGAATTTCCTTTAGTATTATGAGAAAGGCGACAAAGCTGGTCCTGGCAAAGTTCTCTGCTCCGATTATGTATACACTTTTATTCAATCATTGTATCGCTCTGTGTCTGACATTTGGTCAATAGTGCAATCTACCACCGATCAGAATAAAACAGCCACCCCAGAGCACCTTGGAATTTCATTAGTTTCCTTTCAATGTAGTCCTTATAACTAGATGTTTATTTGGAAACACAAATTTAAAGTTCAATTCTGTACCTTGTCAATATTAGTAAAAAGTCAAGGCTCCTAGACGTTACTGTAAACCTGATTTTTTCATTTGTTTGTTTATTCATTCATTCATTCATTCATTCAGTTGGAAAAAAGGAGTTGAGAGAGGGAGAGTAGGGCATAAGAAGGAAATATTAAAAAATGAAATTTGAAATAAAAAAGGGTTGGAGATAATTTTTACTGGTACAGAAGACTTATTTCTTTAGTAGTCTGGGTTATAAGTATCAAAATGCAAAAATGCCAGACAAAAATAATTTTACACAAGTATTTAATCTCATATATTGTGAAGAGTATTGAGAGTAAAGACTGGTGGGAAAATAGCGACATTAACACACAATATTACTAATTACAAGGAAATAGCACAATGTGGTGTTAACAGAAATGGGTTTGGTTTTACCCAGTCTCAGATGTGAACAGAGGCTCAACCATAAATTAGCTGTGGGCTTTGACATAAGTTGTCTTAAACCTTAATTTTCTCATCTGAAAATGGGGTAGTGACACCAACTTGACAAGCTAGACAGGAGATGGAACATGATAAAATATATTGCTAAGGTGACATTGTAAGCTCTTAATATTCATTTCGTCTCCACTCTTCTCTCTTTTTGTATAACAATCAGAATAAGAATTAGCCAGTAACCTTCCTGCATTAAAATTATTTTTATTAACTTTCATAATTCCTTATTTATTCTTTCAAGGTCTGTTGTGTACCAAATTAATAGAGATGTTTTAAGGTTGTAGAGGAATAAATGAATGAATGAATCAGCTAAAGAATCTGAGAAATGATGTCCTCACAAGAATAAGTCAAGTGCTGCGAGTATTTATATTAAAGCTTTTTTTTTTTTTTTTAAAGGACAGAGAAAATTTGAGTGGCAAGGGGCAGAGGGGGTGGGAGAAAGAGAGAGAATCTTAAGTAGGCTCCTTCCCAGTGCGGAGCTCCATCTCAAGACCCTGAGCTCATGACCTGAGCTGAAATCAAGAGTCAGATGCTTAACTGATGACTGAACCACCCATGTGCCCCCAAAGCTTTCTAAGGAAAGAAATTTGATTAGTAAATTATAAGATTCTCTCTTTTTTATTGGGCTAATACTGGTTAAATATTTTAACAGAGAGTACTGAAAGAATATGGTCAAGGCATTATTGGTGTGTCACATTTAGTCTTAAAATGTTATTTGTTTTTAGATAAAAAGAAATACCAATAAACTCGTAAAAGAGACCAAACCACCTGGTGTAATGGTAGAATTGACAACTCACAGTTTTCTAATAAAATACATTTCATTGCATTGTAACACATTTTTAACTTCTCTCCTCTTATACTATCAATACACAGTGCCATTCACATTCTGTCCTTGTGTGTGTGTGTTTCTTCATTTTGGTTTAGAAGCGAAAGATTCATTTTCTAAATTACTGTGTGTAATACCACATGCAATATTAAACTTCCCATTCACATTTTAGTTTTGATCTTCAGTTTCAATAGTTTGCATATACTTTAAGCCAGCTAAATATTATCCTATGTTTTATTTTTGCCATAATAATGATTTTGAATATTGTGTTGGAGTTTAATCTGTTTTTATTGGTTTATAAAAAAGTACAAATACATCAGGACACTGTAATATTAATCATCTCAAAAGAATGCCGTATTTTTATAGCGTCTCTTTGGGGATTCACATTTTACATGAAGCTTTACATTTTCTAGTGATATTTCAAATCAGTAATAATTATAATAGCAATTAACATTTACTGAACCTTTACTATGTTCTTTATTGAATCTTCGCTAAGTTGTACTTATCATTCCAATCTTCACAACAAAGATTGTAAGTATTCTTATTTCCCCAATTTAAGGATGAGAAGACTAAGGCACAAAGAGGCCCAAGGTTGCACAGATATTGAGGGGCAGAACCAAGACACAATGCCTACCTGTACAGCTTAACTCTTACCCACTGTACTAGGCTGCCTTGTACCAGAGGAATTTATATATCATCTTTCTATGCATGGGAAAACTCCAAGATGAGACTATAAACACAGCAGACCCCCTTATACACAGTATTGCTTTCCAGAGTTTCAGTTACCCCTAGTTAACTGTGGTCTGGAAGTAGATGATTCTCCTTCTGACTTACCATCATCAGGTCAGTGGTAGCCTAACACTATGTCACAATGCCCACATCATTCACCTCATTTCATCTCACGATGCTGGCATTTTATCATCTCATATCATTACAAGAAAAAGAAGGTGAGTATAGTACAATAAGATATTTTGAGAGCGGGAATGTATTCAAAAAACTTTTGATATAATATACTGTTATTTTTTCTGATTTACTAATGGTTATTTTACTAATCTCTTACTGTGCCTACTTTACAAATTAAACTGTGATAGGTATGTATGTATAGGAAAAAAAAACAGTGTATATAGAGTTTGGTACTATCCAAGGTTTCGGGCATCCCCTGGGGGTCTTAGAACATATCCCACCACAGGTAAGCAGGAAATACTACAGCTCCTCCAGCATAGTATACCATACAAAACTGGAATCTGAAGACAAGGTAAGTAATAAAATTTTAACCTATTATTCTTCTGGAAAGACAATGGGACTACTAATAAAATGACTAATTATCAATTTTCATGAGGAGTAACTTTCAAATCTTGACAAAAGTTGAATGAAACATAGGGATGTAAATAAAAGATTTATGAATTTGAATTTCTATTTTATATTTGTAATCATGAATCCAGAGTTCACTGGTTCTTTTTTTTTTTTTTTAAGATTTTTATTTATTTGACAGACAGATCACAAGTAGGCAGAGAGACAGGCGGAGAAAGAGAGAGAGAGGAGGAGGCAGGCTCCCTGCTGAGCAGAGAGCCCAATGTGAGGCTTGATCCCAGGACCCTGGGATCATGAACGAAGGCAGAGGCTTTAACCACTGAGCCACCCAGACGCCCAGTTCACTGGTTCTTATTAGATTTTTTTTTTTTTTAATGTGTAGGGGCATTTGGTTCTTTGGTTTCTCTTGCCTTCTTTCTCAGAAGGAAAACTCTCCTCACTGCTGTTAATCAAGAACTCTAATTCCCTCTCACAGCAGTGGACACATGGCATTTGGTAGTCAATAGGAATAACCCAACTCACAAAGCATGATTCAAGAGTAGACACATGATCTCAGCACAGCCTGATTTTTCCGATTCTCTCTCATGTCAAGCTTCTTCCTGCCTCAGGGACTTTGTACTTCGATTTCTCTCCATCTATACTTTCCTTTCCTTAGATATTTCTATAATTTTCCTCTGCCCACCTCCTTTTTTTCATTTCATTTCACTCATTTCCTTTTGTTACCTGAGTTGTCAACACAGAGGGGTCTTATAATATCATTAAGTTTAAATGAGTTTCTATATTTCCCATTTATGATTTATGGCCTCAATCCATTTTATTTCCTTCACAGGTCTGAGTACTATCTGGCATTGTGCGTCTCCTTCCACTAAAGTGTAAACTCTGTGAGCATGAGCAAAGGAGGCTTTTGTTCATCTCCATGTTCCCAGCACAATGAACAACAGGCTGGCATATAAGGGCTGCTCAGTAAATATTTGTGGAAAAGCCGAATGTGAGACAACAGATTTTTTTTCTTAAAAAGGTTTGAGTTGGATTTCTATCATCATGACTGAAAAATTCTGGGTTCCATATTATATAATACTACCACAGTTACTCCAGATGATTTTTTTTTAAAAAATGTTAGCAGTATTATTTCTATTTTTACTTATCATGGTAATATTTTGGACAATCACTGTTTAAAAAAATTTAATTAAAATGTCTTTATTAATCAAGGTACTAATAAATATTATCTTCCTGTTGTTATAACTAGTATCATTCTAAGCACTGAAGAAACAAAAAAAGTATAACAAAAGCAAGGGATAAACATGACACTTAGGAAATGAGTAGACTTATACCTAAGAGGCTAATGTAAATAGCAAGAGGATACATTGAAAATGTGCTGGGAGTTAGAGAAGAATGGGATCTTGCTAAATGGCATATTTGGAATTTCCTCCTGGTGGGTACAGAATTAAATCTGGATCCAAAACTGTGGAGTTTTTGGTAGTGAATGAAAGGAGAGAACAGCTCAACATAAGGGACAAGGTGGGGCCCAGCATAATTTGTGAGGGAGGTGGCAAGGAGCATACCACAGTCGAGCGAAGAGTTCATCTGGGGCGTTGAGAGAAATAAGTTGGTGATATCAGGTTCTAAATTAGAAAATAAGACCATAAATTAGAAATATTTAGTTTTATATTATTTGCAGTAGAGATTTTTGGAAACAACAAAGATCCCATGACACGTATTTTAGGGAAATTAATCCAGCATTAATGTGCAGAATAACTATGATAGAAAAGACATCAGAAGACCATTTGGAAAACCCTGTGTTGAGGCTTCTATGGGAAGTGACGAATCTCTTGTGAAGGGTGGTGGTGGGGATTGTACACAGAGGTCAGAAAAGATAACTCATTCAAATTGAATGCTCAATATAATATATGAAGAAAAGCAGAATCAGGAGTGCTCCTGAGTTTCTATTTCTGAAGGAATGGGAAAAGATGAGACCAATGATAGAAATACACAACTTGGAGGCAGATCTACTCTTGGGATAATTATGAACTTGGTTTTGACTCTAAGGTAATAGTGACATGAATAAGTAGAAAGTTTCTATTGATAGTTCTCAATCCAGGGTCTTGAGTGAGTGGTCAAGGTAAGAACGATAGATTTAGTAGTCAATAAGCATTAAGTTCATAGATATCTAGTGCTATCTTACCCATTAGATACAGTAGGCACAATGCCTGGGACTCATGATACTCTTAGATACCAACATGTTTTATTTATTTATTTACTTCTTGATCAGAAGGAGAAAAAAACCACTTTTAGCTCAAAAAGTTTTATTATGTCATATTAATATGTTTGTCTTTATCCCCATACAGGTGTAAAATATAACTTAATTATTTTGTTTTATGGAGGAAGGGGTATGTGAAGACAAAGGTGCCAGGCCCCATGAAATCATGATATCTTTTAGATTTAACCGTCGTAGTGAAAATGAATTAGCAGGAAGTGAGCAAAAGTCAAAGACTGAATCTTATAGCAATGGTTTCTTTGATTTGTTTTTCCTTCTACATACATATCGAACTATATGACATGCCTGTGAGTGTGCATGGTTGTGTGTGGCATGAAGAGTAAGATCTCACTAAACAGATGCTGGGCACCTGGGATGCATGCTTGCCGGCAGGACCCCGGTAACTACGCTTTATCTAGATCATGGTGACACGGCAGTCATCTTCTAGCCAACTTTCCATACATGGATTCTATCAATTCCCTCAGCCCCTCCTTAACAGATGAATTTAAAAGCAATAGAAAAGAGAGGTGAATTTAGCTTTCACAATCCATTTTCCTTTGTTTAGAGCCAGCATTTGTCACTTTTTGAAACAGAAAAATAAATTACATAAAAACAATTATTATAATGGTTTTAAATATGAACACAAGAATAAAAGAAGGCAGCATTCACTTGAGAATACTAATGCAAAATTAATGGTATTTTACCACTGAAGAATGGTAAGGACTCTTTCTTCGTAGGTCTGATTAGCCACATGATTCCTCAGGTCTCCAAACTGAGCACTTAAGATAACAAAAGGATGAAAAATATACTCTCAAGGCTCTGGGTCTCAACTCCATTAGAGATTTAAGGAAATTTTTAAACGAGCAAATGTTATGCATCATTCATATTTTCCAAGTATTATTTCCCCAATTTTTCTTAGATTCTTCTGTCATACATCAAAGAATTGCTTTAATTTGTATTCCTGAGACAATGTATTTAAAATTTACCTAAAATTAGGTTGACCACAAATTATTCTTGTTTTTTTAATTCATTTCTAAAACTGTGTTCCTTTTATTCCTAGACAAACTTTGCTAAAGGAATGACTACATTTCTTTAACACTGCAAATAACAGAGTTGACTGTGTATTTGAGCAGGTTGACAGCTTCACTTAGCAAACTCACCCTAAATTCTGAAAACAAACCTTACCGACAGTTGGCTGACAATGGTTGAGATGACAACAGAAATAATTTCCAGCAGTAACAAAAACAGATTTAAGCCAGTACACACAACAGTACAAGCCTTTTCTTTTTAAATGATATAAAAAGGAATGCAATCAAAGGAGAAGGAGGCAATATGCCCATTAGGTACGGCACAAAGTCTCGGCCTATTGCAGTAAGTTATTTACAAAATCAAGTTATAGTGCATCTTTTGTCCTTACCAGCAGGTGCAGCTATTAAGCAGGAAACATTCAAATATAATATGGCCTTGAGGGGGAAAATAAATAGACGGGTTCTTTTCCCTTCCATTACAAATGTCCTACACCAGTATGATAATTTAATAATTCAATTTCATTTGCCAAGAAAAATTAGCCATTTATTTGGAGCCTTGAAATCACTGAACTCTGAATGCTTATGTGTGATCAAATCTTACCTTGCATATTTACTTAAAGGAAATGCCTTTTTCGTCCTCTACTCTCTTTAAACCATTAGTTTCCCTTCAGGTCTTTAGTAGAAGCCTGTAAGTAGAGCGTACGTTTCAGGCAAGTGGAATCAGCTATACATTTCTTTTCTAATAAGGTGACCTACCGAGGCATATGCTACAAGCTGCTTTATTTTACTGAAAACTGACTACAGTTCACTTCCAAATGGGGCATCATAATGTGAGTGAGTGAGGGACAGGGGCCTTGATGTATTCAGGTTGGCGGATGGATAACAAAGCAGTGAACGTGAAAAGTGCCCGGTGGGCAGTGTGTTGGGTGAGCTTGTGAAATGCAAAAAGAAGAACAAGGAACCCAGAAAGCACAGGTTTCGGGAGCGGAGAGATAGGTGAGATGCAGCTGTGAAAGTGGCAGGGTAGAGAAACCAGCAATGAGCAATGTTTTGCAAGGAGAAGGAGGTGAGGATAAAAGTCGTCAGTAGTAGCAAATATTAAGAACTGACCTCCCACCTCTGCCCCACTGAAGATAGTGATTAGAAGAAAAGTTTCAGGGCAAGTGGTATGATATGTAGCCAGACTGCAGAGGATCGAGTGAAAATGAAAGGGAGGGCAAATTTGAAACTTCCATCAAGCATCTTAGGTATAAATGGAAGAAGCAAGTTAGACCAATAGTTGGGAGAATGAATCTTGAAGGGGAAATAGGAAATGGAGTTCAAAGGTATCAGACAATTGAAAGACATGAGAAAGAAAAAAAAAAGTAACATTTTTCCATGAGGTCTAGGAGGAGATGGGAAAGGCTGACCTCTGAAGCTCAGATAACAATACTGGGTTTGGTGGGGAAGTGTTCTCTCTTTCCAAGACAGTGGGAAAGAAGCAAATATGTGGGTAGACACAAGTAATTAGTTACTTGTTTGGAAAGGACAGGCAGAGTTTGATCTCATGTTGCCCATGATTTCTTCCAAGAAATGGGCAGCACCATTTGCCAAGGGCATAGGGACAGGAGTATGGCAGGTAACTTACATGAAGCAGTAGATCTTTGAAATAGATGCTAATGACTTACAGCCAGCTGGAAACCATAATTCTTTAAGGGCATCATCAACAGTGCTTGTCTGTGTCCTTCCTTCCAATGGATCAAAGTGGATAGTAAAACTAATCCATAACTGATTTGGAGAGATAGAATGATAGAACAACTAATCGATGAAATGATGACTCCTTATGAGAAAATGGGTGAAGTGGTTGAAGAAGTACAGGTTATGGGGCACTCAGTGTGTCTTATTGATCTTCATGACCAAAATTGATACAGAAATTTGCACAGCACATGGTTAAGGACATGAGATAGAAGAACGAAAGCTATCATGAAGTACTAATGCAAATAAGGAAGTGTCTGTCTTGATGATGTTAAAATTAATATCACTACTAATGATGATAGTGGCAAACATTAACTGAGTGTTTATATGTGCACCACTCCAAACAATTCATTGGTATTATCTTATTTTAATTCACACACAGGAATTTGACATAGATACTGTTACCACAGTTTTACAAGGTTCAGAGAGGTCAAGGACTTACTAGAGCCACATAGATAATAAAGGGAGAAAGGAGGACTCCTGAGCTCATGATCTGTGAAAGAGTAGAAGTAGATTGAAGGCGAAGACAATAGTGAGATTTAATATTGTTTCTGTGGCTGCTTCCTTCCTCCTTTACTCCTCTCCCACTTAATGTGTCTAATCCACAACAGAAATCTGGTAAAATGTTAAGTGATGGTATAATTGAGGGCTTTCACTAGGAATGCAGTGGGCTGTGCATTTTCCTCTATGAAATCACTTAAAATAGAGAAAATAGGCTTTGAAATCTTTTAAAAATAGACTTTTTTTGGTAAGAATGATAAAATCTGAAGGAGACTATCAAAAATAACCTGGCAACAATGACAGCTCTGGTAGACGGTCTTTGTTTCTGAAACATTAAGATAATTTCACTCTGGGTGGGTCTAGCCTAGATTCTCCCTGACCCAGCAAATTTACTTACCCTTCTCAGACCCTCAGACTTCTAGCAGAGATATCTTGGACTAGGATGTTACTCAATCTCATTATAAGGAGGACTTATTATAAAGTAGAATTTTATTTTATTTTTTTTAAGGATTTTATTTATAAAGTAGAATTTTATTTAAGAATATAAAGCAGAGTTTCACATTTTCTTTTGAAACACATGTTCTATTTTAGTAAACACAAACACCACATGGCCTGCTTTAATGTTACTGGGGAAAAATGATGAACTGTGAAAAATAAATCAGAGCACTGGGCAAAGTGTTGCTTTAATTGTAAATTATAGGCTGGTTCCCACCCTTGTCAGTTTTGAGAATCAAGGTCTTAAATATTTGAAGTTCTAGGTAACTTATGAAACTGAAGAATAGAAAGAATGTATATCAAAGTTATACTTAAAATGTTATGCACATCATGTTGCCTATAAATATCCTTTCATTTCAAGTGGATATACTGTTACTTTGATCAACTCCAGATCCTCGAGATCTTAAATACCTTAACATTTTTTCTCTACGGAAATGGTCTTCAGTTTTAGTAAGCCATTAATTCAAACTGAAATCTGAAAATTTAAGTTACAGGGAATTAAACTGCAAAGACCTAATTAGAGTATCTTAACAGGTAAGCAATCAACTTTCCATCATAAAACCTTGTATACTAATTTAATTTTTCCACAATATTTTCATCATATCTGCAAAACTTAGTAAAACAAAACCACTTAAAAATTCAACAAATATGTTCAAATGCTAAAACTGTAGGTAAAAATAGTATATGTAATAAACAATTGTTCCTTGAATATTAGCTTCTAGAGAACAGCAAACAATTTAAATATCAAAGCTTTCTAGTCAAATATAAGGTTTTATGAGAATGTTTTTGAATGCCATATATGGAAAATTTATTAGAGAAAAGCAAAATGAATCAAATAAGTGAACAAGACTAATGTTTTACTTGTCAGTAAATTCAAATACTATTTGGTCAGCACAGTACTAAACAAACCTAAGTTCTAAAAAATAACCTGAATATTTTAAATTATAAAATAATTATAACTTGATATTATAATATGGTATTGGATCATGTTCTCTAAAGAATAGAGAGAAAAAGAATTGTATGTATTGGCATATGTTTAGAGTCTAAAAAAGTCAGGTGACTCATCTGCTTCTTCTTACTACTTCATGTATGTGTGGTGTTCATGGGAAGAAATTCCTGGCAACATTCCAAATCTTTTTTTTTAAATTTAATTTTAAAAGGGTTTATTTTTTATTATAAAAATAATGCAGGCTTATTTTAGAAAAATTGGAAAACCCATTAAAATAAGATAGCACAATCACCTAACTCCTTCCCAGATAGAACTACTGCTAGAATTCCGATACATTTTCTTCAATGTTCTTCAAAAATTTAGTTCAATTATGGCATTCTTCTCTTTGCCTTTTGTTCTTGTTGTTTTTATTTTATGTCTTCTATTTTGTTATGATTGCTATGCAGAAAAAAAAAAACATTACACCCCTCAAGAGGTCTAAACTAGGTGAGGCATAAAATAGTAGGGGAAGGAATAAGAAAGAATGGGACATTCATTGGACAAATTAGGGTTCTTTTGACTGATGGTAAACATAAATTTTTGACTGATGGTAAACATAAGTTTGTTTGGTGATATCAGGGTGAGGGGCTCTGCTCCTTGCAATCAGTTACTGAGGCTCAACCTCCTGAAACATTCTCAGATGACACGGCAGGGCAAAAATGAACTTAGGAATCCCCAACAAACTTTTCACTGCCTGAGCCAGAAAGTGACCTGTATCACTGCCTCCTTATCGCCATTGACAGAACTAGTCACATGGCGATCCCTAATGGCATGGGGGCTGAGAAATGGGGAGCAAATAGAGTATTTCATGGGCATCCCATTCTCCAACAGAAATGGAGAGATGTATGGGTTTGTGCACATGTGTAAGAGTTTAATTTAAGTTCCAAGTTAGAAGATGTTTTCCAATGGCTCTGATATCTCAAGTTCTTTTTTGGAATTTACTATCGTAGGAGAGTTTTTTAAAATTATGTGTATAATTGTATATTGTCTTAATTTTTGCTTAACTGTTTCATTTGTTTTCCTCCGCAGATTTGCACGCACAGAAGTGTTATGCAACATTTATTCTGTAAATATTGCTCTGTAACAAGTGTTGTACACAAGAGAAGCTGAGGATCACTGCAATATGAGCTGTATTTTGATTATATTAATGGTATATCTTGACCAACATGGTATCTCTGCTGAAGTACATCATGCACCGGCCTATATTCAGTGGTTTCCCATTCCTAAAGGACAGAATCCAAGCTTCTTAACATGACATATAAAATTCTCCAACATCTGCCTCTTGCTGAATGCTCTTTTCACATCCCTTACCTGACATGTTATGCTGTCCAAGCACTTTCAGTTTCCTCAGTTCAGCACACTACTTTTTTTCCCCCAGTGTTTTTGCCTAAACCATCATTCTGAATGCCAGCCTTGTTCTAGAACCCACCAACATGTCCCGAAGAACTCCTACTCATTGCCCTAGACTCTGCTCAGATCGCCATCATTTCCTGGCCTGGGCAAGTTGGAATAACTTCCTTCAAACGATATCCTGCACATATCTCCATCCTTAGACTACTGGTCATAATGAACTCTTACTCTGGTGGATTGTCCCTTCTACCAGATGGAGAGCTCTGCCAGGCCAGGGACGAGGTTTAATTCATCTTTGGGCCCTCATGCCTACCATGATATTTAATTTATGTCTTTGAAGATTGAATAATTGAAACAAACAGGCGGAACACCCTGAAAGTCTTTCCCTTTTTCTTTTAAACAGTCCCTGAAGTATACTCTTCAAACCCTTCTATCTGGTTTATTTGATTAATTCCGTATGGGCTCTTCCAAAGTTGGAGGTTATAGACAACATTAATTCAGAATGATTTTAAATAAGAGGAAATTTTGTACCATGTTTCAAGGGTTGCTTTCTGCACCGTGATACAGAGGGGTCAGTTCACTTGAAAGTGTGCCTTAGATAGTCACATTATGCTCCTTCTCACCCTAGTAGGCCTTTCAAACTATTATGCCTTTCCAAGAGCCAGAAGTGCAGATTCTATGAAAAATGAATTATTAATGTCTGATTTTCACAGCAATAGAATATCTTTACCCAAAGAGTAGCATTTCTTCCCTGCTTTCAGACATTCTTTCTTAATATAAAATCCTGACCCTTTAGTAAGGTGTCTTTTTGAATCACGGATTTGCTGACTTTAATAAACACACTGTCGTTACTTTTAATCAGCACAGAAGTTCAGTTTGTGAAGTTTACAGTCAGATTAGAATCAAAACTACATGTGAATGGTGATGAATAAATATACAAATAAGACTAAACATTTTCTATGTAGCAAATGTAGTTTCCAGATAAATTCAAATGGAGGCTTATTATTTATTTATTTTTTTCTGAAAGAGGTTCTCTCTGTGTAATGATAAATCTCTGTTTGGCAAGGGGAAGAGTTATGTACAGTAAGAGACAGTGCCAAGCTTTCTGTCTTCTTCAATCGTACACTGCCATCCTCCCAAACCACTCATGGGCACAATTACACTATTTGCTCTTCATTCTGCACAGCACACAGAGAATTTACTACAGTTGTAGTTGAAAACATCTCTTTACCCGCGATTTGACATTTAAAAATGGTACCATTCCAAATTTAAAAAATTAAATTGGTTTTAAACTGTTAAGTAACAGTGACAACTGAATTTCTAGATATTGACTATATGGTCATTTTGAACACATACCTAATTTTCTTTTGCTTATTGTTGTAATTGTGATGTACTGAAATGATGCGAAGCTTTTTTTGTTTCTTGCTAGTCCCAGTCACTTACATAAACTCAAGGTAGGCTATTTACAGTCTTCAAACATCCAGAGAACAATTTAGCATTTGTCGAGGGATGGTTTTTCAGTAAATTTAGTCACTGTACATCTAGGACAACTTGCATTATTTTTTGATTTGGTAAATACACAGCCATAAGTGCTCCTACCTCATCTTTCTGTAATGGCCTAGCATCATGGTAATTTGCCAAACTGCCTTTTTGAAGGTCATTTATTAAGTCAGAAAGGGAAAAAAATGATTTTCCAAGCTTATCTGATAATCAAAAACCAAATACATTGCCTCATTCTAACAAAGGTTATTGTGATTCTGAAGATGATTTGAAGCATTTTTTTTTTTATAACCTCCACCAGAATGAATTTCTTATATTGGTTTTTAACAGGAAAGCCATCTACACGACACCCCCTGTGGCCAAAAGAGAAGCCCTTTTTGCCAAGTCCATGCCCAGAGGCACTCAATGCAAAATAATTAAGACCATATGATTGTCTTCACAGGGAGCATCACAAGACTTCTGCAAAGTCCAACTCATTGCAAGATGTCTTCTTGCTACTTTAGAGCCTGATATGAGCTGCATGGTCTCAGGGCAGCCTGAGTCAATGATCTTTTCTCATAGTTTATCAAATTTAATCCTCCTTTCCCATCTGGTCAGAAAATATACAATAACTTTAGACCACAAGGATGCTCCAGAAGACATCTGTCCATATAAATCAAAATACACTGTTTTACAATGAAGCATTAACCATTATGAGAACACACATACATGATAAATGAAGACCTTTGCCTTTAAGTGGCTGCTTTCTTCTTTTTAGAGATATGCGACATGAAAAACATGAATGTTACCTGAGAGATGGAGAGACCTGATTGGTCTTCATATATTAACATGGGCCAAATAACATGTAGCCATATGTTCTCTGACATTTTCACACTGAAACCTGTATTGCATACTTTCTGTATGACAACAGGAATCCTGGATAATTTTATGTATAAATTTTCAAATGGCACCAGGTAGGAATAATTGCCTGTACTTCAGAGATGAGATCATGAAAGTTCACAATATTGAGAAAATTTAGCTACCATCAACCAGCTAGTTTGCTAATGAGACCCGATTCTAGCACAGGTCTACTCAGAGGGTGTGAAGGGATGGGGCATGAAGCAGGTAAGTGTGTGACTCTTGAGGAGGGGAGGATGAGAAGTAGGTGTTAAGGGTGGGAGTGGGGGGCATAACACCCATGCATGGTACAAAGGGAGAGGCTGGGGATGAAGACAGCCATACATGTACAAGTCTGTCCCAGGGGTATCCATATACTGCTCTCAGAAATCTCCCAAATTCTCCACTCTCCACGTGGCTGAGTTCTGTCATTGCAAGTGCTGCCAACATCAGGCAGGACAAGAACACAAGGAGTCCAGGGTGTGGAGTCAGAGAGATCGTGATGCAAATTCCTATTTCCTCACTGACCACATTATGTCATTAGCCAACTTACTAATTTCGCTGAATCCTAGTTATTTATTTTGTAAAAGCTTTGTGATATTGACCCCTCTGTGATTTAACTAAAAATAGAAAGCACTTAGCAGTGTCTGTTACCTAGGAAGTACTCAATAAATGTTTTTTTTTTTTTCCTTGTTTCTTTTGCTCGCTTTTCTTCCTTCTCCCTCCCTGCCAACCAAATAAAACTTTCTGAATGCTTTTTATTCAGGCTCTTTCATCTGATAGAGTTATCTCTACCTAAGTTTGTTTCTTCCAAACTTATTTAAAGGCCAACAAAAGGACATCTAGCAGGTCTCACTATTTAGTTCTATCAGATGAATACAGAGCTCAATGCAAAGCACTAGGGGCATTATAAACGGCAGGCTTGGGGATAAAGTCTTCATGAAGAGCCCTGTGGAACCAGCTCAACAGGTTCCAAATCTGCTCCTCCTCTTTTGTTTATCTCTTTGCAAAAGATACCATTTTCACCTAATTTCACAAAATGATAACTTGGGGAACTGCATTATTCTTTACCCCTCACCAACATTAGATATCATTAGATATTCTTGACTATGGAATTCTTTTTTTTTTTTTTAAGATTTTTTATTTATTTATTTGACAGACAGAGATCACAGATTTGACAGAGAGAAATCACAAGTAGACAGAGAGGCAGGCAGAGAGAGAGGAAGGGAAGCAGGCTCCCTGCTGAGCAGAGAGCCCGATGTGGGACTCGATCCCAGGACCCTGAGATCATGACCTGAGCAGAAGGCAGCGGCTTAACCCACTGAGCCACCCAGGCGCCCCTTGACTATGGAATTCTTGAAGCATCCCCCACTCTTTTTCATTTCCTTGACAGCGCACTCTTGGGTTTCCACCTTCCTTGTTGCACTGGCCACTCCTTAATCCCTCTTCCAGTCTCCTTTACTGGCACACTACCGCTAAGTGTAGGCATCCTTTAAGACTCAATTCTGGACCCATTTCTTTATTTCTGCCCTTTTGGCACATTTGGCCCTTGGCTTTAAGCATTCTCTGTGTGTTGATGACTCCTGGATTTATACCTCTAGGCCACAGTGTTCCATTCTCATAAAACCAAGTGCCAACTTGACTTCCACAGATGAGGCCTGCTGGGAATTTCAAACTATATGACCTAATAGAACTTTGAATCTTGTTTACCACTTATTCCTTCCCAAGTCTTTATCATCTCAATAAATGGCAAAACTATTTCTGTGTAATTCTTTTTTTTTTTTTTTTCACATCTCAGGCCATTCTCTTCTTTTTGTTAAGTTTTTACTTAAATTCCAGTTAGCTAACATAGAGTCTAATATTAGTTTCAGGTGTACAATTTAGTGATTTAACACTTACATACAACACCGGTGCTCATCACACAGTGCCTTCCATAGTCCTCATCTCCTGTTTAACCCGTTCCCCTGCCCACCTCCTCTCCCGGTAACCATTAGTTTGTTCTCTAGAGTTGAGTCTGTTTCTTGTTTTGCCTCTCTCTCTTTTATCCCCACTGTAGGCTTATTTGCTTGGTTTCTTAAATTCCACATACTAGTAAAATCATATGGTATTTGTCTTTTTCTGACTGGCTTATTTCATTTAGTATAATACTTTCTAGCAATCTCCATGTTGCTGCAAATGGCAAGAACTCATTCTTTTTTATGGCCAAGTAATATTGCATCGTATTTACACATCACCTCTCCTTTGTCCATTCATCAGTTGATGGGCACTTGGGCTGTTTCCATAGTTCAGCTATTGTAGATAATGCTGTTATAGACATTGTATCCCTTTGAATTAATATTTCTGTGTTCTTTGAGTGCTCAAAGGTTACTCAAGTCATTCTACTCTAATGATAACATATACCTGAATCCATTTGGTTCATCTCTGCCACCCCTACCACCTTCATCTCTCTCTGCAAGAGCCTTCTAACCTGTCTTTCTGCCCATGCAGTGTCCCATTCCAATGCAGACTATGCTTAGGTATCTAGAGTAATCTTTTTTTTTTTTTTTTTTCCTTCAGGGTAAGCCTTTAAAAAGGTAAATTAACCATGTTACACTTTCTTGCCCCAACGGCTCTGCTATTATAAAAAATTCAAACTCCTTGCTGTGGTCTATAAAACTAGCAAGATCTGCCTGATTCCTTCACTTGAACTTTGGCATCAACTCATAGGACATTTCCCCTTCCTCACTATACTCTACTCAACCCAGACTCTTTTCTGTTCCTTGTGATACCAAATTCTTTCCCTGTTTAGAATTTAATCTGCCTGAACACTCTTTCTCTGTCTCACTGCATGGTGTCTCTTTCCCATCCTTCAGATTTCAGCACCAACATCATCTCTTCTGATTCTCTACTTGACTTTATAAAGTGATCTCTTGCCAAGTGAGTCCTGTTTACATTACCCTATAAATCCTCTCCTGGCATCAACTGAAATGACTCAATTATCTTTTTTGAGGGGAAGAGGTTGTTGTTTTCTTTCTGCTCTCTTCTCCTCCATTGTCTACTTCCCTCACTAGAATATAAGCCCTATAAGGTTAAGGGACACGGCTGGTTTTTCACCACTGTATGTCAAGCATCAGCACTGCATGTGGTTCAGTATTTGAGCACCTGCAGCTTATCCCTTAGTAAATATTTGTTGAATAAATAAACTAAGGTATGAATGAGCCATTGTCCCTTCCTTATTACTACCTCTAACACATCTTCAAGTAGCCATATATTTTGTTACCTCTTAAATCATTTCCCTCCCCATTTTCATCACATTACTTCAGGTCACTATCATCACTTGCCTGAATCACTGTAATTTGTTACCAGAACAAGAGTTCTCTTAGAAATAGTTGTGGCCTTGGGGGATCTTAGAGTAATTTAAAAGGAAGAAAGAACAGTCTGACGTGAAGCAACTTGATAGATTTTAGGATCTTCATGCAGCTAATCTGATTCATCAGGCTTACCTCATAGGAGTTTTTTTGTTTTTTTTGTTTTTTTCCAAAAACGAAGGGAACCACAGGAAATTAGCAGTTTCAAAACTTGCTGCATAAATGGTCTTGTCCCGGGAACATATCATTTTATGGTAAGATACTCTTATTCCCCATGTGGCGAGCTCTTGGGATTTTGTGACACTATCCCTGGAGGACACTAGACATTTGGTACTTGCCTATCTCTCCTGTGTTCAATAACAAACACATACTTTGGAAAGACATGGCTTTTATGTATCATCTTGGAGATGGCTGAAAAGAATTTTAGGATGAAGTGAGGTAACCATGGGGAGGCTATGCTTAACAGATTGAAAATATAGAGTGGAAGGCCATTATAATCTTATTGTAGGTGGGATGCCAGACTCTGTAGGTTAGTCATGGATCCAAATAACCCTCTAATTCCTCCTGAAATTACCCTAAATGATATTTTTCCAGCTGGCCTTTGGGTCCAGTCTTGTTTCTCTTCAGTTCTCCCTTTGTACTTGGACTAGAGTGATGTTTTAAAAACTTGCCATTTTGAAAGTATTTCATGGTGCCTTGTTACTGTTAGTATAAATACCTCAGCTGGCATAGAAGTCCCTCAGGGTCTGGTTTTGGCCCCTTTCCTCCACCAGTTGGCTCTTTGCCACTCCACTCTCTCATATGCTTGAGTCATATCCTGCAGTACCAGGGATTGATACACCTTATCATTAATTCTCTACAGTGCCTTTCACACTCATTAAATATTTGTTGAATGAACCAACTGCATTCAGATATCCTCTTACCATCAGTGCCCGCCTTTCTTACTTTTCTCTAATTATCTTCAATAGTGTTATATCTTTTATCTCAGGACCTGACCCAGCAATTGATTCAATTTATATTAAGTATGATCTGTAGCATAAATTGTCTAGTGAAAAATTTAACTGGTGACTATGTTTCTGAGAATTACTTTTTGGCCACCTGTTTCCTTTGTTTTTTGCTTCTCTCTGTCAAAACTGTCTTTGTAGGCATCTATTCAAAGTAACTGCTGATAAAAAAATTATTAAGAAATAATTTCTCTTAAAATTTGATATGATTTTGTTAAACAAAAATAGTAATTGACCATAATGTAAGCAAGCTATGCTTAATTAT
>NC_139026.1:58631856-58734248 GCF_964662115.1 Mustela nivalis
CTATGAACTGAGACTTTAAACCTTATTTTAAATTTATCTTTCTAACTCAACAAAACTCCATTCATATCTACCTGTGTAGACATTGCACTGGGTATTAGGTAGGAAACTAATGAGTTCAAGTTTAAAATGGACCCTTATCACAAAGGTCTGGGAATGAAAACTGGAAAGAAAACCAAAAAACCAAAAACCAAAAACATGCTCAGAAACTAGAAAAACATTTAAAATGCTAATAATTTCAGAATTACATACTATCCTTTCATTGCAAAATTGGTAAAAGAATGAGAATTAGTGAACACTCAGAGTGGAGTGAAATGCACACTGTGAAATTTCCTGGAAGAGGTGAGATTGACATAAAGCATGTAAAACAGATCAGTGAAAAAGCAAATAGTATTCACTGGCAATCTTTTCTCTATGACACAATAATTCATTCATTCGTGTTAGTTATACATCTACTGTGGGAGCAATAGGATAAACCTACTAACCAAACTGATAACATACAAAATCCTTTCAGGGTGCCAGGCACTGTGTTAAAAGCTTACACACTTCATTATTTCACCCTTAGATAAGTCTACGAAGGGGATACTATTATCCCTGGTATGAATTAGGAACAGAAGCTACAGAGGCTACCAAGGACAGACTGCTGTAGAGTTGTACTTTGCTGGGCTGGTTATTGATTAAAGTTCATGTCTGTCTTGCTCTAAATCTCCCTCTCTTTTCCTTAGGCAATACTATCTGTGGCATTCCTGGATCGTCCTTATAGGTACCAGCCTCTAACTCAAGCATACATTCAGCGTGCAAGGAGAAAGTTTTAAGTCCTATGCCATTTTTACTCATGTATTTGTCAATTTAGCAAGCATTAACTTAGTATTTACTATGTGCTAAGTGCTGTGAACAAAGTTAGTGATGATAATAAACATTCCAGGCCTCTGGGTATCCATCTTCTAAAAAGGGCAGAACTCAACAATTGCCATAAATACATAAGAAATAAAAATAATACATTTCCAGAGATAAGAAGAACAATAATTAAGAGAGGGTTTCATTGAAAGGATGATATTTGACCTGAATCTCAATGAATAACTTAGCTTGACAGTTGCTCAAGGTTGACCAGGTGGTAGGCACCACTCAAAATGGTTTCAGGGAACTTTTATTTGGCCAACCTGGCCAGAGTTTGGGTTTTTATGGAGGAGGGATCAGAAAATAGGGTGAGAAAATGAGCAAGAGCTAAATAATGGAAATTAGCTTCTATGCCATAGTAAAGATTTGACATATATATGTGTCAAATCTTTCATACACACACACACACACACACACACACACACACACACACACACACACACACACACACATTTAAAAGATTTTATTTATTTATTTGACAGAGAGAGAGAGAGATCACAAGTAGGTAGAGAGGCAGGCAGAGAGAGAGAGAGGGAAGCAGACTCCCTGCTGAGCAGAGAGCCTGATGCAGGGCTCAATCCCAGGACTCTGAGACTGTGACCTGAACCGAAGGCAGAGGCTTAACCCACTGAACCACCCAGGTGCCCCAATTTGGCATATATTTTTAAAGCAGTGGGGAACCATTTGCAAAGTGAAGAGTTTTTGGATCAAACTTTTTTTGTTTTTCCTTTGCGGGGGAAGAATAAAGAGAAGGTGAAAGGAAAAGCAAACCAAGAGGACAAAAATAGGATGGAAATGTAAAGCAGTACAGAAAGGAGGTATTTAGAAGATGCCTAAATAGAATGTACTGGCTGACTGAAAGGGAAACAATTCAGGATCATTTCAAGCTTTCTACTTTTGGGGATTGGTTGACTGGTAGAGGGAGGCAGGAAATACACAAGGAAGATTTATTTGGGGCTAGGGCTTTACTTTTGAGTATTTAAAATCTGAAAGGCTACTGGGGCATCCAGGTGTGAAAGAAGTAAGATTCTGAACAAATGAGATAAAAGACAGCAGTGGTATGATGGAGAAAACTATTGGGACAACATGGCTTAATATGAGAGCTAAAAGAGTGCTAATGAACCTTTTAATTGGGAGGATCTATCCATCAGTCAAGGCAGCCTTGACAGTATCAGTCCATGTGGAAAGTCTGCTCAGATATGAGTAATAGTTAGGATGAACAGAAATTGGAAATAAAAAAAAGGGGTTATCAACTGGAACAAGTTCCCAAAAGATGAGAGGTGTAGTATCTAGAAAACAGGTGATGGCATTAGGTTTGTGAATTAAGTCAGTTAATCATTTAACAGATATTTGTTAAAACACCTACCCGGTCCTATCTTTGAGATAGGTTTTGGGATACAATAGAGAACCAGAGACACAGACTTTGTCTTCATGGAGCATTATAGCATGGGATGCAGACAACAGAACAAAAAAACTTATGTTTTTTTTAAAGATTTTATTTATTTGAGAGAGAAAGCGAGAGATAGAGCATGAGTGGAGAGGGAGGGGCAGAGTAAGAAGGAGAAGCAGACTTCCTGCTGAGCAGGGAGCCCAAACCCAGCTCCATCCTAGGACTCTGAGATCATGACCTGAGCTAAAAATCAGACACTTAACCGACTGAGCCACCCAGGCGCTCCAGAATAAATAAACTTACAACAAATGGTGATCAGTACTATGAAGATAAGCAAGAAAATGTTAAATTGGAAAATAGCTGGTCAGGGTACAAACAGAAAAGCCCAGTGAGACTGAGGGATCAGGGAACATCTCTCTCTCTGACAATGTAAGCTGATCTACGAAAGGACAGAAAGAACAAGTAATGTAGACCAAGGGCAGGGAAAGCCATGCTCAGAAGAAATACTCTGTTGAGACCTTAGCTAAGCTACTCCATGGTATCGCTGTCTAGGCATCTATTTTGTGTGGCTGAGTGGCTTTCAGGGACCCAAAACTGTCCCCAGCTTCCTCATTCACGTGCTTACCCTAGACAATAGCTCTTAGAGTCACGAGAAAATTTCCCAGTATGACTTCCCCGATGGCTCTTGTGATTGTCTCCTCCATTTCCCAGGATCTTTTCTTGTATGCTTTTAGATAGATCTCTGTGGAGCTCACCAAATCCCACTCTTTTGGTTTGAGTTGACCAATACAGCCTTGGCCTGGGAACCCCAAAGCACTCTGTGCACAGACCCTGATAAAGATGCACCTCAGGTCCTACTGCTCTGTCTGTACTCTGCCCTGACCTTCCCTTGTGGCCCCTTGAGGTGTACAGTGTACTCCACCCAGAACCTGTGAGTCATAAACATCTCTATGTCAATTTCTCTTGTGGTTTACTGTTGAACTGTGCCCCCCATCCGGCACCCTGAGCTTCACTTAACAAAAGTTAATTTAAGAGTCATAACACATTCCTTTGCATCTGTGGCAAGAAAGATCCTACTAAGTCTGAATAACTGAATAAAGAGCATTTTGGCAACCATTGTGGGAGGGGAGTTAAGCAGGGGTCTGATCACACAGGGACTTAGCAGTTATCACAGTGACATATGACCTTGTGCAAGGGAAAGCCACTGAAATCAAGTCTGAGTTTCAAGATCACTCCTGCTGTCACGTGGAGAATAAAGTAGAAGGAATCGCAGAAAAACAGCAAAATGAGATAGACTATTTTTCTCAGAATATTCGAGATGAGTGATGATAGTGCACTGAATCAGTGGGGCTGGCATGGAGACAGAGAGAAATGAATGGATTCAGTACACAGGGGGCTTGCTGACAGATAGATGGCAAGGGCCTGAAGTCCATGCCTGGGTTAGGTGTCATTTGCTGAGGTGAGGGAGAATGAGGAGACCAGAGCACACACTGCCTGGGAAATCAAAGGCTGAGTTGGAGTTGGTTAAGTTTGAGGATACAATTTTGAAAGTGATCGGTCTGTAGATAGCATCCACATGACTGGCTAAGAGGTGGAAGTGAGAAGTAGAACAGTATCTCATAGGAGGAGAAAGAAAGGAATTAATTTAATCATGTGGATAGATAAATTTCTAGGACAGGTGAGAAGTTGAGATGAGTCTCTGGTTAATAAGCTATATATATATATATATATGTATATATATGTTTTTATTTTTTCTGTTGAGTGGAAAACAAGGGTTCCTTCTGATACAAGAGTAGGAAATGGGGTTCAAACCTTATAAAAAATAATACAACTCACAAATAAAAGATTGAGAAAGGGAGAGAGAGAGAGAAATGATTATGAAAGTATGAAAGTATTGACAAACCAGAGCATTGGGAGGACGTGGATTTAGGGATTTATCACAGCATTAGTCCATTTGATTAAATCCCCCCAGCATTACCCAAAGTGAATGATCAATCAGATTGACTGGTTTGGGGATTTACAGGAAAAATAGAAGGGATATTTGCGGGCAAGCAAGGGAAGATGCTATTAAAAGAATTATTGCAGTCAGGGCTTTTGAGCGGAGGAAGAAAAAATGACATTGGAAGGAAATAAATGACTGAGAAAAAGCAGGGGTTCCAGAGAGTAGAGATCTTAAAATAGGCTTTGTTGGAGTAGGAATTCTGCCATTACACCTCAAATGTATTGAGTGATATATTGAGTGGAGGAAGTTAAGATTGACAGCATTAGGTAGTGATTGAAAGAGGCATGTGAAAAATAGGGATTAGTTTATCATGGCTCTCAGGTTTCTACCTTGGGTGACAGGTAGAGACTCCTCAGTGCACCAACCTAGGGACAGAGGAAACTGGTTTTCTCCTGCAAAAGGATGATACCAAGTCTAGTATTACACTTGTAAGTACGTTTGAGTTGCTTTGGGTACATCTGCATGGAGCTCTCTGAAAGGCAGCTGTACCACAAAAATTAGTTTGGGATTTGGATGGAGGAATAGACAATGGTTATTATTTAAATGGCAGAATTTAGAGAAGACATGAAATTATCTTGTGGGATAGAAAGCAAGAAGTTGGTTGCTTCTGATCTCCCATGCATAATACTTTCCTCCCCCACTCAACTCCCTCTGTTCTCTCTGTTGTTATGCAAGAGCCAGAGTCTATGTTGATAAGATTCTCCAGACACACACAGTTTTTGTTACTTGCCTAATGAAAGTTGTTGCAAGGGCCAGAATGTAAACTCAGGGATTTTCCCTCATTGTGTTTTTACTCAGGTTGGGACTGACAGCCTTGGCCCCCAAGGGCTAACATCTGTCAGTTAGACAAGACTCATTTTAACTGTTGGCTAATTTGAATGCCCTCACAAATGCCAGGGCAAAAGATTGGACCCAAAGATGTGCAGCTGATTTTCACAAGCTATAATTAATTGGTTTGACTTAAAGCTTTCATCAACATGAAAAACCATAATCAACCTCCATAATGTAGTTTACTTCACCCATTTCATTATGTGGTTAAAGCTTTGCCATCGTAATGAACTGTTGAGAAATGAAAGTCATTTGGAGACTTACACCTAAATTTCAGGTCTACTCTTATTCATTCATGTAGTATGATTTAGAATTGTAAATACTTATTTTTATGAAGTTATTTGGATCTTATGCCATTGCATATAGTTGAATCCTTTAGTTTGACCATTATGAATCCTCCCAACTCAATTTCTGACTTCCTCTCCCAAAACTCCCCAATCCACTACCCTATACTCTGTTTCAGAAAACATCTAGAACTTTCTCGTATTTGTGCTTCTGATTTTGCTGTTTCCTAGTACCTGAAATTTTCTCCACATACTCTTCATGTTTCTAAATTCTTAATTCTGATGATATCATCTCAACTGAAAACCACAAATTCTATGTCACTTAACTATTTACTAACTTGCCCTTTATGAAGATAGTTTTCAGTTTCTAAATGGAGAACTAGGTATAGTTTTTTTTTTTTTTAGTATGTTGTGATGTCTGGGTTTTTTTTTTTTTGAACTAGGTATAGTTTTGAATACTGATTAATTTCTTTCTTATATTGCTCCTTACACATATTATGTGCTTAATAAACATTGTGGATTGATTTTCTTTCAATTGGTAATATATAAAAACCTCTCAAACAAATGAATGATTTTAAGGATTTTTATTTTATTTTATCTATTTTTGAGAGTGGTGGAGAGAGGGAGCGAGGGAGAGAGCATCTTAAACAGGCTCCACACTCAGTGCAGAGCCCAACATGGGGCTTGATCTCAGGACCCTGAGATCATGATGGGAGCTGAAATTAGGAGTGGACACTTAACTGAATGAGTCACCCAGGCACTACTTAAGTATATTTTAAAATTCTGGTGATAGATTAAAAAAAAATGAGACTAATGTGGAAAGATAATTAAATATTGATTAAGGGTATTAATAGAAAAAATCTGCTAGATTAGAATTACTTAATTACTAATATTCAATATTACTAACATTTTTATTATGTATCTCAAAATCCAAAAAAGAATTAGAAGGTCACTAACCAATTTATTTTCCCCAAACTTGTTAATACTAAAATAACTATGCAAATTTGCTTTCCAAATGCAGCTTAGGAAATGAACTATTCTATACCCTTATTATGCAGGAAAACCTCTTTTTGAAAACAAAACAAAGCAAAACAAAAAATATGTAACCATCTATTGTCATACAACTGGGTTTTGGCCAATCATACATATTAAAAAATCATTTAAGGAGTGTTCTTTTCTTTGAAAGTCAAATGCATTTTAATAGTCTACAAAGAAAATAAGGTTCCCAGAGTAGATATATTGATATCTCTTGTTATTAAACCTTTTTTCCATTCCTTCCTTTCTTTCCTCCATCCCTCCTTCCCCTCCCTGCCTTTCCTCCTTTCTTCATTCCTTCTTCTCTCCCTCCCTTTCTTTCTTCCTTCCCTTCTTTGTTTTCAGATATATCCACTGTGTATCCACTATGTGCAAGTTCCTTAGAGTACAGTGTTTAATACGATAGATAAAAGGCATTTCCTCTTGATATTTCCATTGTAGTCAGGAAGACAGACACGACAATACACACGAAACCAAATGAAGACACAAGATAACTTTAGACTGTTATGAAAGCAGTGAAGGAAGCAGATTTGAGGACATACATTTAGCAAAAAGTGGATTCTTAAGGAGTTAAACTAAGGAGTGTGGGAAAAAAAGTTGTAGTGGAGAGTCTGATAGCAATACAAATTGACTCTATTCTTTGCTTGACAAATAAATAAATAAATAACATGAAGAAAAAGTAATTTTGGATAATGACTTTTTTATTATCTTTTAAGATATTTGATTTATAGATTACCAGATAATTATAGATTATCTGGTTGGTTATGTAAAATATGATTCTTAGAAAAAAATAATAAAAAATGGAGATGGAAAACGCAGTTGAGAGCAGAATTATTGTGTCTTTCTTTCACTTTCTCTCAGTCTTCTCTCTCTGTATTTCTTTCTTTCTTTTTTTTCCTTTTCCATCTTTTCTCTTGCTGCTTTCAATAAACATTTATCATGCCAGGCACTGGGCCAGATTCTGAGAAGAGAAAATATGAATATGACACTGTTTCTGTCATCAGGGAGTTTATGGTTTAAAAGATTCATATGTTACTTCACATTCCTAATTTTAGCTCTCTTGGGAATAAAAAATAGTGAATATAAGCTTTCTTTGGGTGAAGTAACTTAGACCAATGTAAACATTTAAAGTTTTCTGGAATCTTCTTTCCTTAGGAACCTGAAAGAGTCTTTCCCTCATCTCCTCAGGTTTCTATTTATATGTCACTGTTTCAGAGTGTCTTTTTTTTTTTTTCTTTTTTTTAAAACCAGACTTTTAAAATAACATCTCAACCCTCCCCTAGACTTGTTCCCTCTGTCCTTCTCCTGTGTCATTTTTCTCTTTGGCACTCATCACCTTATCAAATGCCCTATGATTTACTTATTTATTTATTGTCTAAGATACCTGTGTTACTCTTCTAACATGTAAGTTTTATGAGATCAGGAGTTTTGGCTCATTTTGTTTACTCATGCATTTGCAGTGCTTAGAAAAGTTCCTATCACATACCAGGCACTCAACATATATTTAGCAAATGAATGAATGAATAAATAAACATTAAAATAACAGAAAAATAAAATGTATATTACTTCTGGAGGATTTAACAGAAAGCAGATCAGTTATAATCCAGATTTTATTCTCAACCTTTCAAGACTACCTCTATTCTCGTTTCTCATTGCTATTTATTTCTAGCTAAACGTTATTAAAGTATCTTCCACTTAAAGAAAAAGGAAAATATTAACCATAAGTAAATAGAGGGCAATTATTCAGCTCCAGCTCAAACTCTATATGGACAACTTTCTCAAGTCAGTTCTGACTAAGAGACAGTTATTCTAAAAAAAAAAATGATATTTAAAAACTCATTACTTACATAATGTATAATTTGTTGTTCATCAATTAACAAAAGACATTTCTTTTTACCTTGGCTTCAGGAAGTTTCTTTTCTACCTTGGCTTCCTTCTCAGGAAGGAAACTGCAGATTGGATCCTGAACTGTTTAAAAAATAATTTAACACTGCCCTAGAGGTGTTGCTAGTATTTTTGAAGCTATGGCAGCCAGCTTTTAAATTTTTAAAAAATATACTTACAAAAATAAGACTTTCTAGTGTTTAAGCAACTCAATAAGACTTTATATTAAAATTTAGCCATTGGTTATTATGTCTTATATTTTTAAAAACATGATTTGGGGTCTTGAATACTTTTAAAGGCTATGGTAACTTGTGTATTTATAGTAATAGTAGACCACGTTGTTACCTGTAAGCAAAAGTTGCAAGTAACATGGACTATTGGAGTTCAAAAGGGGGGAGGTTTCCTCCCTAAGGGCAGTTTTGTACATATTAGCAAATATACGGGTATCTGGTGCTTGCCTCTGCCCACTCTTCCAAGCCCTGAGAAGTGGAAAGCTTAGTAACTTGAATGGTCTCTTAAAACATACACAAAAGATGTAGGACAATTACATTCCTTGTGATTGCAAATATAGTGTGCAGGTCCAATAACACAAAGGAAAGGAGGGGCAGGTGTTTTTATTTCTAAAACTCTTATTACTAGAGCATAAGATTCTTCAGACACACATACTATCTCTACCACTTCATTTTTATGTGATCTTGGGCAAATGATTTCACTTTTTTTAAAAGATTTTATTTATTTATTTGATAGACAGAGATTACAAGTAGTCAGAGAGGTAGGCAGAGAGAGAGGAGGACGCAGGTTCCCCACCGAGCAGAGAGCCTGATGCAGGGCTCAATCCCAGGACCCTGAGACCTTGACCTGAGCCAAAGGCAGAGGCTTTAATCCACTGAGCCACTGTGGTGCCCCTGATTTCACTTTTTTAAGTTTCCATTTTCCCTCTCGCAATGGGCTTAATGGTTGGAGCTCCCAGGTAGAGTCTCATAGGGCTATTCATTAAATTACATAATTCATGTCAATTTTTTAAGAAAATGCCTGGCATGAATTAAGATATCTATCAATTTGGGGGCACGTGGGTGGCTCGTTGGTTAAGCAGCCAACTGTTGATTTCTGCTCACATCGTGATCTCAGAGTAGTGAGATGGAACCTCAGGTCGGGCTCCATGCCCAGCGTGGAGCCTGCCTGAGGATTCTCTCTCCCTCTTCCTCTGCCTCTCCCCCAACTTGCATGCTCTCTGTCTCTCAAATAAATAAATAAATCTTTTAAAAAAGACATCAATCAATTGTAGCTGCTGTTATCACTATAATGACCAAACTATTATTCACTTGGCAGGCAATAGTTACTGTTCAAATTCATCCTAAGCATAGAGACTTCTCTAAAGTTTAGCAAACTTAAAGGGTAAAATATTTTGAATTTTCTTATCTTTTTTTTTTTTAAAGATTTTATTTATTTGAGAGAGAGAAAGAGCATGAGTGGAGAAGAGGGGCAGAAGGAGAGGGACAAACTGCGTGAGAGAGAAGGCAGACACTTAAGACTGAGCCATCCAGGTGCCCCTTCTTATCTGTTATTATAAAAACTTTAGGCAGGGCAATTTTCTTAAAAGCCTTTATTATTATTGTTATTATTGGTGCTGTTTTAAAGATCCATTGATGAATACAATTTCAGAGTTCCTTGTCTTTTAAATTTTGGTTGGAATGAACTATTTGAATCTAAAATACACAAGGTAGTTTAGTCATACAACTGAAAGCTTTTGGTTACATTCAAGAATAAACAAAACCAAACAGAAAGACTTTAGGCATTAGTTGTGCCCCCTTGAAAATTAGCTGTGAATTAGGATTACTAACATACTTAGATCATAAAAATCCTAGATTTTTATGGATTTTACACTCTGGATTACACTTAAAATTTACAGTTATGACTTTAATCACAGTCACTGCATAATTCCTGAGGAATAGTCTATCTGCTTTGAGAGTCTCTCTGCAGAGATAGGAGAGGCATCAGGGCCCACCTTTAAAAATGAAGCAGGTTTTGCAGAGGAAAAAAAAAATCAATAAAATGTAAAGGAAACACACTGACTAGGAGAAAATATTCAAACCACATCGCTGATAAAGGATTAATATGCAAAACATACAAGGAACTCATGCAGTTCAACAGCAAAAATAATAAATAAATAAATAAACAATCTGATTTTAAAAAAAGCCCAGGGGACCTATATAGACATTTTTTCAAAGAAGACACACAAAAGACCAACAGTACATAAAAAGGTGCTCAATGTCACTAATCATCAGGGAAATGCATATCAAAACCACCATGAGCTATCACTTAACACCTGTGAGAATGGCTATTATCAAAAAGACAGGAGATAAGTGTTGGCAACAATGTGGAGAAAAGGAAACCTTTGTGCACTGTGGGTGGGGGGGGTAATGTAAATTGGTGCAGCCCCTCTGGAAAACAGTATGAGGGTTCCCCACAAGGTTAAAAAAAGAGTTAACATAGGATCCAGCATTTCCATTTCTGGGTAAAGATCTGAAGGAATCTAGAAGAGGTACCCATACCACCATTTTCATGGCAACATTACTCACCACAGCCAAGATATGAACACGACCTAAGTGTCTGTCAATGAATGAATGGATAAAGAAGATGTGGTACATACATACAGTGGAATTTTATTCAGCCATTAAAAAAAAGAAGGATGTTCTCCCATTTGCAGCAACAGGGATGGACCTTGAAAGTACTGTGTTAAGTGAAGTAAATCAGGCAAAGAAAAATACTTCATTATCTTGCTTATATGTAAACAAAACAAAACAAAACCCTCCACAAACTCATGGAAACAAACAATTAATATTAGTGGTTGCCAGGGGCAGATATAATGGATGAAGGTGGCCAAAAGGTGTAAACTTCTAGTTATGACCCAAGTAAGTTCTGGGGGTATATAGGATAACTGTGGTTAATGACACTGTATTGTAGACTTGACAGTTGCTAAGGGAGGAAATCTTAAACGTTCTCATCACAAAAAAAGGAATGATAATTATGTGAAGTGATGGAAGTGTTAACTAACTCTAATGTGGTAATTATTTTGCAATGTATAAACACAGCAAATCAGCACGTCGTGCACCTTAAACTTACAGAACATTATATGTCAATTGCATCTCAATAAAGTTGAAGAAAAAATAAAGGAGCAACTTGATCAATGTTAGACTGAAATGCATGAGTACCTGGGGTACTTTATTTATTCTTTGTTTTTTCTATGTGACAGTTGATTAAGACTGAATAAGAATGTATGTTTTCACCTTGTATTCTACTATACAACCTAGAATTACTTCTTTCCTTTTATTGTATTTCCTTCTGCTGATTTTATTTCAAAAACAGAAAAAAAAAAACATTTTCAAGAAGGATTTCACTTATGTTTATACTTTTGGACTTTTTGGGATTGATTAGACCTCCCCAACCTGTTTTCTCAGAGAAAACAGAATCTTTAAAGCCTGTAGTGGAACATTCTCTGTGCAAGGTTTCCCTCTTCACCATTTAAGCTTATATTAAGTCAGTGATTTCTGACAAAGATTTCTCTTGAGCACAGTAGTCATTAATTAAATATTTCTGGAGTGGTGCCAGTCATATATTATATCTTCTTAAATTAATATAAGATAGGTTTGATTGATTTAATAACAGAGTTTAAAATCTATATCTACATTATCAAAAAAGATTTCCATAGAGGTTAGAAATTTTTAAAAAGATCTTAAATTCAATATAAAAATAAACATAGAAAACAACAACAATGACAGCAAAATTTAAAGTCTGTCTTCTGGATTTCTAGAATCACTTTTTTTTTTTTTTTTTTGAAGTGACCTGTGTAGGCCCTTAGAAGGAAGGTAATCAGTAGAAAGCAAGCCTTTATTGGGTCTTCGTGCCATATGGAAAGATTTAATTTTACCTTAACATTTTATTATTACTAAAATATTTGTCCCTATGGAAGACTGATCTTCAGAAACACACACAAACAGATATATGTACACACACAACTTTGTTATAATAACATATAAACTTGAGTTCCCAATGGACTTCCACGTGCAGACCTTTAGGATACAAGTACCTTCCAGTTAAACTCACTGATGATACCTGAGTGTTGGAGACAACCCACCTGGGGTTATTGGTAAGTGTCTAGATGAAATATGGGGGTTATTGATGACACCTACAAGCCTATTTCAAGACTGCTTGGCTTACGTTTTAGTATTGTCATCCCATAAGGCCCCATTCTTACACCTACCTCATGGTTTTATGTCTGTCCAATGCTTCCCTTCTTTAATTAACAAATATATACTGACAAATACAATGAATATTAAGACAAACATGTACCCACGTTTGGTGATTCACAAAGTGATCAAATGTTACTTTCTTCATATTTGATTCTTTTTGAACTTCCTACACTTCCCCCTCAATAGCGTAGTTTGCTGATCTATTGGGATGGCCATATTCAGAAAAAGTAGCCTGACACATGCAGTGGCAGAGAGCATGTTATCAGTTTTATTAGAAAGGTTCATGATGATGGATTAAGATGAAGAGAAATGCTTATATTTTTAGGTTAGGCATTTTCAGGGCACAAATACATGATACTTTTCCATTTATGACCTTTACCTCAGATAAGTGTTACATTGGTCTCAGAAAATTAGCTCTTAAGCATAATAGAAGAAAGGGTCAGCTTAGAAAATACGTATTTATCAAAGTAGTTGAGAAAGTACATGATGAACATATGCAAGGTTATGGAGGGAAGTGAATATGCTGGAACTTGACATGATAAACTCTTCCTAAGGCTATTGTGATGTTGGTGAAGTAATGCATAGGCTAAATTCTCTAATCCAACACCACTCAAAATTCTCCCATCCCAAAGCTAACAACACTGAGCTAAGCTGATTGGGTGAGATAGGTATTGAACTTAAAATGTGATCAAGATGCATTTTCCTTTGTTGGCTAAAAAGTGCCCTGGACTTCTTTTTGTCTAAAAACTCATTTTTTTAATGGTTATTTCACAATTTTGAAAATTCAAGTAAAAAAAAGCTGATGGGGTGAGATAGGTATTGAACTTAAAATGTGATCAAGATGCATTTTCCTTTGTTGGCTAGAAAGCGCCCTGGACTTTTTTTTTTTTTTTTTTTTTTTGTCTAAAAACTCATTTTTAATGGTTATTTCGCAAATTTGAAAATCCAAGTAAAAAATATATTCTCTCAGAGCTTTAGTGTCTTCATCTGTAAAGAGAACAATTCATTTTGAGAAATGGTTGTTGAGACTAACTGGAATTATAACAGTACTTTTTTTTTTTTAAGATTTTATTTACTTGAGAGAGTGCAAGCACAAGCATGGGGAGGCAGAGGGGCAGAAGGAGAGGGAGAAGCAGGCTCTCCACTGAGCAGGGAGCTCAACATGGGCTCGAGCCCAGTACCCTGGAATCATGACCTGCACCAAAGGTAGCCACCCAACTGACTGAGCCACCCAGGTGCCCCATAAAGTACTTTTTAATCAAGGCACATTGTTAATTAAAAATATTATTAGTTGAAATACCGATAACTCATATATTGCACTAGAAATGTACTCTCAATTTATTTCATCATTAGTGCTTGATTTTGGAAAGCAGTCTTAATGGTAGAAAAGAAAAGCTCCCTTAATTCCCTCAAGTATCTTAGATCTGTAATGGGCAACATTACACTTTCTAACATCAAAATATAGGAGAAGTTCAAGAGATAAAAGAAAAAGCTTATTAGGAAATTAAGTTTGTCCAAGAACTGCTTCTTTTTCAATTAGGTATCTAAAACGTCAAGATGTATCCAAACACTGAATACAATTTACTGTATTTGCAATAACTTTTCTCAATATGGCCCACAATTTTGGAGATACCAGCATTAACACCAACAAGAGCAAGTGCACGGGTAATGGCCCAAACTGCAAACATATGCAGCCAAAGTACAAGCAAATATTTTAGAAGTAAAGAAACAACAAACACATACACACACACAAGAGTGAAGAGAGTGAATAATTTCGGTTGCACCCCTTTTTTACACGCTCTATAACATTGCTATTTTAATCTATACTCTGTCTTCTAAAAAAAATAAAAATTAATCATTGAGGTAAAAATGTTTATCTATTGGTATAAGTAATAATTAAAGCTTATAAGAAATTACAAATATCATTTATCGAGAATAAATATGGTTTAGTTAAGCCACACATTTAAAGCTTATTCCAGGTCTATATTTAATCTGAAGAACAATTAAATTCTCCATAAATTTTAAAGAAAACTTAAAGAAAGAAGACAGTATCTTCAATAAATGGTGCTGGGAAAACTGGGCAGCTATATGTAGAAGAATGTAACTCAATCATTCTCTTACACCATACACAAAGATAAACTCCAAATGGATAAAAGACCTCAACGTGAGACAGGAATCCATCAGACGCCTAGAGGAGAACATAGGCAGTAATCTCTTCGATATCAGCCACAGCAACTTCTTTCAAGATATGTCTCCAAAGGCAAAGGAAACAAAAGCAAAAATAAACTTTGGTACTTCATCAAAATCAAAAGCTTCTGCACAGCAAAGGAAACAGTCAAAAAAACAAAGAGCCAACCCACGGAATGGGAAAAGATATTTGCAAATGACAGTACAGACAAAAGGTTGATATCCAGGATCTATAATGAACTCAAACTCAACACACATGAAACAGGCAAACATATCAAAAAATGGGCAGAAGATATGAACAGACACTTTTCCAACCAAGACATACAAATGGCTATCAGACACATGAAAAAATGTTCATCATCACTAGCCCTCAGGGAGATTCAAATTAAAACCACATTGAGATATCACCTTACACCAGTTAGAATGGCCAAAATTAACAAAACAGGAAACAACATGTGTTGGAGAGGATGTAGAGAAAGGGGAACCCTCTTCCACTGTTGGTGGGAATGCAAGTTGGTGCAACCTCTTTGGAGAACAGTGTGGAGATTCCTCAAGAAATTAAAAATAGAACTTCCCTATGACCCTGCAATTGCACTCCTGGGTATTTACCCCAAAGATACAGATGTCATGAAAAGAAGGGCCGTCTGTACCCCAATGTTTATAGCATCAATGGCCACGGTCACTAAATTATGGAAAGAACCAAGATGTCCTTCAATGGACAAATGGATAAGGAATATGTGGTCCATATACACTATGGAGTATTATGCCTCCATCGGAAAAGATGAATACCCAACTTTTGTAGCAACATGGACGGGACTGGAAGAGATTATGCTGAGTGAAATAAGTCAAGCAGAGAGAGTCAATTATCATATGGTTTCACTTATTTGTGGAGCATAACAAATATCATGGAGGACAAGGGGTGTTAGAGAGGAGAAGGGAGTTGGGGTAAATTGGAAGGGGAGGTGAATCATGAGAGACTATGGACTCTGAAAAACAATTTGAGGGGTTTGAAGTGGTGGAGGGGTGGGAGGTTGGGGTACCAGGTGGTGGGTATTATAGAGGGCATGGATTGTATGGAGCACTGGGTGTGGTGAAAAAATAATGAATACTGTTTTTCTGAAAATAAATAAATCGATTTAATAAAAAAAGAAGTTTAAAAAATATATATATACTAATGATGATACATATTTCATTTCATTGGAGTACAACCAAATGTTTTTGGCCATCTATATGTATAAACTGGTATGTGATGACTCATATCTAAAAGGTCTTTCACATTGGAAAAGCTTTATTTCCATGTGTGAGACACTGTCTTAGGTGCTAATGATATAAAAAAAGTCCTTGACCTCAATATACTGGGAGGTAACTCTTGTATTAAAAGAATTAAAACTTGTTTAGGTAAATACTGCAATGGAGATGTGCAGAGAGCCTCAGAAAACTCATGGTAGGTATCCCTAAACCAGACTCACTGATGTCAGAGCTGAAAGTTGACACATGAGCAGGAGTTGGCTGGGCAAAGATGGTTCTACTTGTGCAAACAGGAAAGAGAGTACTTTCTAGGCAGAGAAAACATCTTCATACATTCTTCAATCTTCATACATTCCATGAATCCTTTTCTGACTCCTACCTACTTACCCAACTCTGTAAATGAGCCTTTTCACTTTACACTTTTACACATTAGCTCTCTAAGAGCTTTTTTATCTTTGAACGCAACTTCATTTCTGTATCACCAGTGTCCAGAACAGAGCTTAGCATTTAATAATCAATGAGGAGAAAATCTGATGTATGGAAAGAACATTGAATCTGAGGTCAAATCTGAGTTTAAATTCCACATTTGGTAACTACTAGTATAACATAGAGTGAGTTATATAATCTTTTGAGACTCAGTTTCCTAATCTGTAAGATGACTATAATCACATCATCCCTTTGAAAGATATTATGAGGAGTAAATGAATAGTAACTATAGAATATGTATTAAGGTATCAATTTTAGAATAAGTATTCAGTATGTGATGGGCATGGAGGAGAGATTTCTAGCTATTTTATCAACCTTTGTTCTACCTCTACTTCGGTAAAAAAATGCATAATTTCCACTTGGGGACTTAACCTTCTGAAATTAAAATTGTTTTCCAGTCTACATATCCAGAAGTGATAATATAGATAAGTTATGACCAGTGGGAAACTATTGGAAAATTTAGTTTCTTCCTGCCAGTTGGAATACGGACATGATGGCTGAAAATTAAGGAGTAACTTTAGACCATGAGATGGATGGTAGAGATTTAAGAAAAAGGGACTATGAATCTTTTATTCCATAGTTCATTTTAGGAGCCCTAAAGACCCTACTTCTGAACTCTTTTCAAGAGAGAATAAAACTGTATTAATTTGTTTTCTTTTTCTGATATCAATTAACATAATGATAGTAGCAGTATAGTAGTAGGTAGTAGTAATAATGGTAACAGCAGCAGTAGTTATTAGGAGTAGTGGTAATAGTAATATAGGTGGTAACTGAGTATTCCAATGGGTTCTGAGAGAGTATAGTACAGTTTGCTACGGCTGGAATGAAGACAGAGTTAAATGAAAAAGTCAGATGAAAACTAATAATTCATGTTAAGAACTGTGGATTTTAAACCACTGATCCATTTTCAGCAGGAGACTAAAATTTTCAAATTTCACTTGAGATAGCTCACTTGTCCTAGGGCAAAAAAGGTTTATAAGCACCCTTCCCAGAGATGAAGAGGCTGGATTCAAGAAGGCTGGTTAGCAAGTTCACTCAGACATTCAGAGCGATCCTCACAGTCTAAACAGAGGCAGTGCATGTAGGCATGGACATGGATGGCTGGTCCTAGACACTTTCCAAGAGAGATTGTGTAAGGGACTCTTTTGATGTTGGATATGAGTTAAACAGAGAAAGCAAAAACAAGACTGCTTCTGAATTTGGGAATTATTGGCAAAGTGCATATTTGGGATGCAAGATGATTTCTATTTCAGAAATGCCAAGTGAGGTACTTGAGGAACATTTGTTTTGAGATGTCTACTAGGCATTTAGGCATTCACCATCTCTGCCACTGCTGCCACAGGACCACCACCACCACCACCATCATCATTAGTCTCATATCCATCAAAACTAAATTATTATGAGAATTTTTAAGTAAATCTTTGCCTAAATGTAAAAAATAGAATTGTTTTTTAGAAGTGCATGGTGTTATTTTTTAAAACTACTTAAAATCTACTAGGTTAGTTTTAGAAGGATGGCAAGGTATAGTAACAGAGAATTCAATAGTCACCATGTCTCTCAATGATTTTTTACAAAAAGCTTTTACTTGGTAGAAAAAGGCGTATCAGCCCTATGATCTTTGGCAAATTTCTTCATCTGTAAAATCACATGCGGATTCCTACCCTAAAGAATATGGGTAAAATTCATTGAAATATTTCATAAAGGGCAGGCCACCTATAAACACTTTGATATGCTCTTTAAAAAAAAAGATTTTATTTATTTATTTGACAGACAGAGATCACAAGTAGGCAGAGAGGCAGATAGAGAGAGAGAGAGAGGAGAAAGCAGGCTCCCAGCTGAGCAGAGAGCCTAATGCGGGGCTCGATTCCAGGTTCCTGAGATAGTGACTTGAGCTGAAGGCAAAGGCTTTAACCTACTGAGCCACCTAGGTGCCCCTGATATACTCTCTATGATGCCATTTTGAGCACATTTTTAATGTTTTCTAAATCTCTATCTCTTATGTGTTTAAGTTGTACAAGATGGTATCTATGGCTCTATGATATCCCAATTAAACTTCACATATTAACACTCAGTTTTTTATTGTCTTGTTAAGATTTTCTCAATTGTAGGGAATAATGACACAAATTACCTCAACTAAAAAGGAATTCAAGAAAAAGACACATCTACTGGAATCTGAACACATCAGTCATCTGAAAGAAAGCAACTACAGTCCCCATACTACTGCAAAGCCATGCTCACACTGTCTCTGTCATTCCCTCTCTTTCAGGGAATCCACATTTCTATTTCATTTTTGTCTGAAGAACAACCACTCGACTTAGTCACTGCTTCTATTTTCTCATAATTTAAACTTGCAAATGGATCTTGACTTCCTGCGGCCTCAACTCAACCTCTTGCCATTCTTGTTACATTATTTTGACCAAGCATAGTATAAAATGTGGCACCTGCTTCTCAGAAGAGTCTTGGCAGCAGATCCGTCATCACAAGTGTCATGGGAAGGTGAGCAACGATCATCTCTATTAAGTATTATTGCGTCATCAAAGGTATTTCAGGCAAAACCAAAGCAAAAACATAAGGAAGTCAGCAAAATGAGTTTGACTATTTCCTCATCTATTTTGTGAATTGAGTATAGACTCATATTTTATCATGGCAGCCTAATTAGGTAAGCCAAGAACAAAACTTCTCCAAATTTAGGCGGATGATAGGAGAGAAATAATGTGGAATGAGGATTGGAACTTGAGCCCTGGCATGAGGAACGTAGATGGAATGAAGAGCAGTTCTAAAGAGAGTATTTCACAAATAATATTTTTTTTAAAATTAAAATGTTTTGGGGTGCCATGGTGGCTCAGTTGGTTAAATGTCTGCCTTTGGCTCAGGTTGTGATCCCAGGATCTTGGGATTGAGCCCCATATCAGGCTCCCTGCTCAGCAGGGAGTCTGCCTCGCTCTGTGAAATAAATAAATGAGATCTTTAAAAAACAAGTTTTTTCCTAATCAACAAAGGAATAAAAATCCACAAACATTAATCTACAACATATACCAAAAACAACCCAAAATTTATTTTTTGATCACCAATAACCTGAGAATCAAGAGAACTTTGTTGCCATTTAAGTAATTTCGGCCATATGGCTTTCACGAAGATTTCCCTTTAGAACTAGTGATTTATAATTTGGTGGTACCATATGGAAGACAAGGCAGCTAGTATCTGAATAGATGAAAATGAAGTTTCAGACATACTCCAGGACATTTACTTACCTTCACTTCATCCCACTAAAATATTCCTAGTAAAGCACTAAATAATACAATTAATATTTTATAATCCAGTTAGTGTATCAACAAGACTTACATGCTTTTGGTGGCTGCTTCTTGAGTTTACTGATAGAACCACAGCAAAATAGCAACTATAATTATCTTTTGTAACAACTGTCTAAATTATTAGCAACAGTTCATTAACTACTAAAGTATCAGAATTTAGGGGTACCTAGGCGGCTCAGTGGGTGGACCCTCTGCCTTCGGCTCAGGTCATGATCTCAGGGTCTTGGAATCGAGCACCACATCAGACTCTCTGCTCAGCGGGGAGTCAGCTTCCCTGCCCTCCCCCACCCCTGCCTGCATGTCTGTCTACTTGGGATCTCTCTCTCCCATCTGTCAAGTAAATAAATAAGATCTTTAAAAAAAAATCAGAATTTATCTCTGATTTAGCAATATAATTTTCTTGATTCCAAGATTCACCTTTTACCCTTATGCAGATTTCTCAAAAATCTAGTCCAACTCAACATAATGGATAAGAAGCAACTCAGATCCAAAGGACAGCTAATAATTTCTTGCCATTTTAATAAAACACAAAATAAGGAAAATACTAAGAAAATAAACTATTAGTTTTGTTTTTAAAAAACTTAAGCTTCCAGAGGACAAGAATGTTATCTAATACATATAGAATGTGGTGCACTGTTGGCACTTGGATATTAAAATTCAATATTTACAAGTGGAACATAATTCACTGAGCCATTCCAATGCACAAGCAAATGGAATGTATTGAATATCTTGGGATTACTGAAATGCACTTTGATTTTATGCAACATCTTGTTAACTTTATCTGTTTTTCATAGCTCTTTTCCATTAGAAGGAGGGCGAGGGGAAAATTGGATCAAGGTCCTGGTTTTTAATACTAGGCATCAACACTATGAAAAAAATCAAAGACACATTAATAAACTAAATATTACCTCCCACTGCTCTCTGGCTACCAGGCACACACAGTTCTTTCCACTGCACTCCTAAGAGGGCCTTCAATAAAGTAAAACTGTGAGTTTGACATTTCTCTTGCTTGCTGCCAGAAAATTCTAAATTGAGTCCCAGTTGTTTTTCAGATTAATCCATTGGAGAGAACAGAATCTGAACACAGTATTTTACAACTTTTTGAAAATTCATTTAGGTTAAATTTAGGTTTGAGTATATATGTAATGTAAGATACATATACACTTAATTATAAAACATTTCCCTTATATTAAGCACACACTAGCAACCTGTCTGTCAAAAAGACAAGGTAGGCATTTTTAAATACGGTAAGAACAAATTTGCAATGAATAATAGAAACCACATGTTTGTATAAATATATAGCCAAAACATGCTGTATTTTAAAAATCGGTCCGCTTACGAGAATTAACCTATTTCCTCTCCTAAAATCATAAAAGAGAGAAAAACAGCTAGTAACAGCTTAGCTGTTTGTGTTACATTCGGGAAGAAAATAGTACTTTTTATGAAACCTTACTCGGTGAGACTCTATGCTTTGTTTGAGCCTTCTTCATTCATATGTCAACCAGGTAAACGCACAACAAGGTGCATTTTAAAATCAAAAGATGCTAGCGATTTCCATATTTGCTTTCTGATCTTTTCCAACACTCTGGGAATGGCTCCCCAGGAAGGGCGCCGCAAAGCCTCCACCAGCGAAGAATGCAGTGGGCTCATTCCCCGGATGTACGCTGCGTGAAGCACATTACACCTGGGCAATTCCTATTGATAGAAATTGAATGGAATTGCACTTCTAGGCTTTTTAAGAGCTTATTTGGTGCTTCACATGAGACTTTATTAAAAATAGCGCAGCTCTCAAAAACCTTTTAAGGCAATGGATGCTTTTTAAAAATCTAATAAATATGGATGGCTGATTAAGGAATGTATTTTATATACTGTATGTTAATGCCCTTTTTTCCCTCTTCATTTTCTATCTTTCTTTTCCCCTTGCCTTTTCTGAGGAATTCTAGTAGTAAACTGGCTTTTTTAAAGGTTCCACTATTATCTATATCACAAATTCCTTCATCCTAGTGGGAAATCGGTCCTCTCGTCCTACTCTAATCATAAATAAATAGTTTCAATTTATTAAGAACTCACCAAAAAGCAGGCAAATTCATTTTCCTAACCACCTTTCAGGTGGATATTATCCCCACTTTACAGAGTAGAAACTGAGGCTCAGAATGTTTATTAATTTGCTCAATATCACAAATGTAGTAGGTTGGCAAAGTCCATATTTGGAAATAGGCTTCTGGTACTTATGATGAAAGTTGCAGTAAATGATAGTAATTCTTCTTATGGACTTGGTGTTTTATCTACGGTTCTGAAAGCAAAGAAAAAAACTTCTCCCCAGAGATTCCAGAACACTGCATATCATTCTCTTCTTCTCCAGCCAATTCCAGGTTTAGATACTTACAAAGGGAAACTTCCTGTGAAAACCGTCATTTTCAAAAAACTTGTTTTTTTTTTTGGTTGTTGTTGTTTTCTTTTGTCTTCAACTCAGGAAGCTTGAGCAGGAAAAAGAAGAGTCAGTAAAGTGACAAGTGGGATGATCGGAGCAAGGAGGTGCTGGGGCTGTTGGAAACCCATAAACACCTGGAGGCTCCAGAGGGAGCCCAGCAAAGCCTCCTAGGGGAGATGGAGGGTCAGGTTTTCCAGAGTGCCCTTGTCTGGAGGGGTGCTGAGGGCACAGAAAAAATCTGTTTCCCAGGTTTACTGTTTCTTAAATGGGGGTGGGAGGAGGTGTTTGACCAATGTCTTAAAATATCTAGGTAGGTGATAAAGTAAACCCCTCTTAAAAAGGACGGAAACTTATAACTTAGGTGAAATCCTTGTGACAGAGAAGTAGTCCTTGACTGAGATGCCTATCTCATTCTTAACTGAATATAATCAGGGATGATTCTCAACCTCCCTCTTTGTATGGTCTTTCTTCTCTTTAGTCTATATCATTTCTAATTCTACCAAAGGTGAACGAGAGGTTCCATCATTCTCATCACTGTGTTATATCCAAAGGGTTGAATTATTGTTCCAGCTCTAAATCATTTGTTCAGATTTTCCTAGAAGATACAGTCTTCTCTCATTTTATTTTTATTGCATTTCTGCTAAATATTCTCCAATTTTTAATGTTCCCATAAATATGAATTCCCAAATGATAAAGATCATTTTACCTAGAAACCACCATAAATGATTACTCTTAAAACACATACTCTTATCAAGTTCACCATTTTGTAACCTATTAAATGTAATTTAACTGAAAAATTTATTTTATATTTTCATGTAAAACAAGTCAGAAAACAAAATCTAAGAGTTCCTTAAAAGAAATGTTTTGTAATTTTAGAGGTGCTAGAATACAAATAATTTATATAGAACAAGTTAAAATTGCATTATAAATGAGGACTTATACTCAATAAAATCTTTTGATAAGTAAAAAACATTTTATGCATAGAAAACATGATTTTATTTTAAACTGATAGAAGTTTGCCATGTCTAAGTATATGTAATTTATCAAGTGACTCCTTATAGGTCATCAGAAAGTAGTTTAAAGGACCTGTTGGAGAAAAATTTCTTTTTTTAGATAAAAATGTTTCTTTCTGTGTTGACCTGGTCTCATGTGGTTGCTGAATTCATAGCTCTCATCTCTTTGTCTATATCCATGGGATAAAAGGATGACTTCTACACTTCATGACGCAGACTCCACTAAATGCTTACTGCCTCACACAGGGACCAATTTTTTAAGGCAGTGTGGTCATATAATCTTTGGAAGATTGGATCTCCTTATCTGTTTCACAATAGCCTTTTGAAAATTATTTTGGTTAATTCTTTTTCCTTATTAGATCACTGACTAAAAAAATAAGGTCCCTCTACTCTGTACATTTCTCTTTACCTAGATCAGACATTTATCTATATGATTGGCTATTTCATTATAAGAATATACCAAAACACATTCTAAAAATTAATCAATGAATTATTTTTCTATGTGGCAAAACTTAATTGTATTAACTGTTTTTATTTCTTATTTCACTGTTCAAATATCAGAGGGACACTAAGAAAAGAAATGGACTGAACCTGTGTTTTGTCAGAAAAATTTCTTCTGCTAAGATATTTTTCTTGGGGAAAAAAAAAAAAAAAAGAAGTCTTGGGACCTGGGTGGCTCAGTCCTTATGTGTCTGCCTTCCGCTCAGGTCATGATCCCAGAGTCCTGGGATAGAGCTCCACATGGGGCTCCTTGCTCTGCAGGAAGCCTGCTTCTACTTCTCCCACTCCCCCTACTTGTATTCTCTCTCGCTGTGTGTCTCTTTCTCAGATAAATAAATAAAATCGTTTAAAAAGTCTCATTAATATGTATCACTTAGAAAGGTACTTTTGAATTTGTGCATCACCTGAGTAATGGGGTATTTTCAAAGACGTCAAGAAGCCATGTGCTCTTTAGAGAGGACAATGAATGAGTCTGTATATCACTTTATCAGGTAAACTAGGGACAATGCAACTAGCAGAATATATTAATTTATGCAAACTTAAGCACTGAGAAACTAATAAAAACTATTTTTAAGAAATGACACTTCCCAGTTTTCTATTCCTAGTCTTTAGCTGTTTCTTCATTATATCATCTGCTTCTGCTACTGGGCAAACATCACCAGTACGAAATTTATAGGGAGGAAAGCATAAAAGAAAAACGTAGGACTTAAGAGAGCATTTACTTTTTCCTGGGAATAAAAAAAAAAGAAACAACAATTTTTTTTTTAAGATTTTATTTATTTATTTGTCAGAGAGAGAGGGAGAGAGAGCGAGCACAGGCAGACAGAGAGGCAGGCAGAGGCAGAGGGAGAAGCAGGGTCCCCGCCGAGCAAGGAGCCCGATGTGGGACTCGATCCCAGGATGCTGGGATCATGACCTGAGCCGAAGGCAGCTGCTTAACCAACTGAGCCACCCAGGCATCCCAAGAAACAACAATTTAATTTTATTTTAAGACTACCTTGCGGGACGCCTGGGTGGCTCACTTGGTTAATCAGCTGCCTTCGGCTGAGGTCATGATCCTGGCGTCCTAGGATCGAGTCCCACAATGTGCTCCTTGCTCAGCAGGGAGCCTGCGTCTCCCTCTGCCTCTGCCTGCCACTCTGTCTGCCTGTGCTCATTCGCTCTCTCTCTCTCTGACAGATGAATAAATAAAATCTTAAAAAAAAAAAAAAAAGACTACCTTGCCTTAATTCAATTCTTAGAAAATTAGCAATTCATGCCAGCAGAGATTAAAAGCAGTTAAACCAAAAATTTAGTTATAAATACACTGTGAAATAGAAACTCCTTTGGAAATGTGATCTAACGTATAGATAAAGAGAACTGGAAATGTCACAAAGAATAACTAGTACTTTTCTTAAATGTCCATGCTTTACTCATATCATCTCATTATATCCAATCAAATATCCAGCAAGATGGGCATTTGGATTCTCAAATATCCAGCAAGATGGGCATTTGGATTCTCATTTTATAGTTGGGTAAACTGAGGCTCAAGATGTACAAACATTAAAATTGTTTATAAAAGATCATTCAAATATTAAGGACAGAAAAACAATGTGAACAAATTTAGAGAGGAAAAATGTGAGTGATCCATGTATTGGAATCCATTTAATAGGCTAAATAAAATTGATGGTGTTTCAAATATAAGTAGAATCGAAATAATTCATTTACAGACTGCACAAATGGGAATGCCTATGAATCTCCAAAATGTCCATTTAAAATCTTTCAACCAAAAAGAACTCTTAACCATAGCTGACAAGAAGATTCTCAGAGATCTGATGATACTATTAATGAAGAGTCAATTGCTACTTCTACAGTTCTAGGTAGTTAAGTTCCTATCTGTAATTGAATACTTTGCCATGAAATCTGGGAATCAGAATTTTGGAATCTGATTATTTTCTTCAAGTGGAATCACAGTAATAGCAGTGTGCCCATTACCTTGCTTTATATATCCCTTTTATTATTTAACTAAAATTAATAATTTTAAAAACAGGCAATAAGAGAACATTAAATTTTGAATGGAGAGAAAAAAGAATTTGGCTCTCAGCCCCTTGGAATTCATTTGCATGGTCATAGAGTGGAAAGTTTCCTTGAAGTTACTATTCTTTTAACCTATATACCCATTACCTATGTACCTTTGTCTTGGCCCAGAACCCAACTTAACAATTATGGTTGGTTGAAGTAAAAAATGTTTATGTTTATATTAAATTCCTTGATGAGACAACACTTTGGGTAAGTGACACAGTATTTTAGTAAACAGACACGGTTTACTCCATTACATTTTTGAGTATCAAAAACATCTTTCTTTGTTTCTTATGATTTGAAATTAAAAATATAAATGGAAATGAAGGTAGAGAAAGAAAGTTGTTTAATTACTTTCATGTAAGGATGCATAATGAAAAGCAATGGAATTCTTAGAGTGACTAACAGGAAGTCCCTTTTCTGCTCACAGTGGTTTAGTTTCAGAGCAATGTGATTTTATTAGTAAAGATGATGTTTTAAGAATTTACTCTTAGAATCTTATTTCCATATCTACCTAACACTAGTTTACATGGAATTACAAGATCAACCATCTTTCCTAAACTGAAATTATTTCCGTTTACAAGTGTTTCAAAATCTCTCTATTCCCACTGCTGATTTTTATTTATTAACCCTCTTGTAGGCTATGATGGTAGCATACAATAATCATCCTGCTTCTCCTCTGCACAACTTCTAGAGAGATTTTCTTAGCAAAGTCAGGGACTATGTGCTACAAAACTGTAACGGATCCCCAATAACTACAGGAAAAAAATCACTAATCCTAGGCATGATATTCATATCTTCCTGTGATCTAATCTCAACCTATATTTCCTTTCTTACCCTCTAAGAAGACTATAGTCACTGCTTTCCAATTCTACCATTGACTTTTCTGTCTCAAGAATGTTTTTACACTTTTCCCTTTATGTGGACTAACTCCTCATTTCTATCAGTAATTTAAGGGCACATGATATGATGAACACTGGGTGTTATACACAACTAATGAATCATTGAACACTACATCAAAAATTATTGATGTACTGTATGTTGGCTAATTGAACATAATAAAGAACAAAACATAAAGTAGTTCAAAGTTATGTTGTTCAAAGTTTACATTGGCCATAAAGCCTCCTTTAATCTCCCTTTGTCGCTCATAAATGGAATTTGACATGTTGTTTCTCAATCCAATGATTTAGCTCTTTCTTCTCTGGGTTATATTTATTTATGTACCTTTTATTTCATTCACTAAATTTGAGGTTTCCTGAGATTGAGAACTATGTCTTACCAATCTTTAGATTCTCTGGAATATCCAGCAAATGAAGGGAACATGTCATAGTGTAAAGAAGTATGTTTAATTCTGTAATTAAATTTAAATTCATATAATTATTTGGTGTTTTGATAACCTGTTAGCTTCTGAAAGCTTTTTTTTTTAATTTTTTTTCTGAAAGCTTTTTAAAATATAATATTCATAATACATTTTGAGAAAATGTCAGACTATAAGGTATTAATAATTTTCTCAAAATGCTGAATTTTTCTCAATGGAAATAACATTACTACTCTCTCCATGACAAATTGCTAAGTATAATTGTGGATAATAGCCATTGGTTGGTAATGCAATAGCACATTATATAAAGACCTTTTCAAGTATAATATTCAGTCATACAATAATTCAGTCATACAACTGTGAGTTGTGCTTACATGGGAAAATGAATGTAATAGAAACACAGCTTCAGGGTCTTATTTTTTTTTTTAATCAAATAACTTCCGTATGGAAGTTTCAGAAGCTTTTACAGAAGCAAAAAAATAAATAAATAAATAAAAGTATTATACAAAAACGAATTTTTTTAACTTTTTTTTTAAGATTTTATTTATTTATTTGACAGAGAGAGAAAGATCACAAGTAGACAAAGCAGCAGGCAGAGAGAGGGGGGAAGCAGGCTCCCTGCTGACCAGAGAGCCCCATGTGGGGCTCGATCCCAGGACCCTGAGACCACGACCTGACTGAAGGCAGAGGCTTTAAGCCACTGAGCCATCCAGGTGCACCACAAAAAGAAACTTTAAAGAACTGGATTTGTTATTTATATCTTGTTTTTCCCTTATATATCTTCAGCCCTGTGATGAAGGCTGCACTATCAGAGATCCAGTATTAAATGTGGAAGGGGCTTGTTTATCTTATAGGTAGACTGCTAGGAAAGAGTGAATATTCTCAGCTAAAATGGATTTTCTAGCAAAGAGAGCAGTGGTATCAAAATGAAGCCAGGATGGGGAGGTGGAAATCAAGGAAGGGAACAGTCGACAAGGAAAGCAGGAGTGATTTAAAAAGACAATTCCTGTTGTCCATACTCTGCATAGACATTGACTCAAAGTGATCCAATAATAAATAATATTTATACCATCTCTATACTCCATGTGACTTAGAGTAAGACTGAATTTTTGATCATCTACTGAGCTTATATGTCTTCCTAGTCCCTCTGCTATTAATAGAAGGCTTTTTTTATGAAAAAGAAAAAGAAAAACAAAACAAAACCAATGTTGAGTGAACAAATTTCAGTCTGTAAGACATTGAGTGATTGAATACTGTCAAATGAAAAAATGTAGGTTTTACAAAGGATGGGTTTAAAAAACTATAAACAAGTGACCTTGACATCGATTTTGAACAAAGTTTTAGAAATTTAGAAAACGAAGTTGTAATCACAAGTAAACTTATTAAATAAAAATTAATTAACAAATAATTTATTAAAAGATAAATTAAACTAACCTATCATTCTGTGATAGTATTACTAGGTTGAGAAAAAAGTATAAAGGTCTCAACCCAGACACGTTTCCTTGGCTTAAAGACATCTTCAAGAATCTGAGGACTTTTGAGCCTTCTGTTATTTATTTATTTATTTTTTTAAGATTTTATTTATTTATTTGAGGGAGAATGAATGAGAGAGAGCATGAGAGAGGAGAAGGTCAGAGGGAGAAGCAGACTCCCCAGGGAGCTGGGAGCCCGATGCGGGACTCGATCCTGGAAGTCCGGGATCATGACCTGAGCCGAAGGCAGTTGCTCAACCAACTGAACCGCCCAGGCACCCACTTTTGAGCCTTCTATTTTGCCATTTTATGGTCTTTGTCTTTGGACTTTCCCTCATAGCAAGTAAGGCGGTTGTTGCAGAAAAAGCCCTCGAGTATCCACTTTAGGGACATTTTTTCATCAAGAAATTTCTTTTCCAAAAGTTCCAAGCAAACCTTCCCTTAGGTCATTTTGGCTAAATGACCATGTGTCCAAGTTCTTGCTCCAAAGCAGTACTGGGAATGTGAGTATTTGGAGTTTTTGGCCTCTGTGGAGGAAGGTGAACTCTGCCAGCAAGAATGAAGTAAAGGGAGAGGTAATTGAATGGAGAGGCATATTAGTAGGATGCTGCTGCAAATGAAAACAATATCCAGGAGCTCAAATATGATAGAAGCTTATTTCATGTTTATATAGATTTTTAAAAGACTTATTCTAAATGAATGGTCTGCTCAGTTTTTGAGTTTCAGGGAACCAGGTTCTTTCCATTTTATGGCTCATGTAATTTTAACAGACTTTTAAGTTCACTGTGCTAGCTTGGATCCAGCCAGCTAAAGAGGAAGGAGTGGGGAATGATACTTGCTTCTCAAGCTCTTTGTCCTAAAAGTCATGTGTACCACATCCCGAATCATTCCACTGGTAAAAGCTAATCACTTGTCCTCTCTCTTCCCCACCCAGATGGCGATTTGAGGAATATAAGCCTTGACTAAGCTGAACTTCCCAGCAGCAACCAAACTGTGAACAAGAAGGAAATATGTGAGTAGGATAATCAAATAGTTTGATGGTAGAATGATTACATTTCAAGAGTACTGATTATGAATACATTATCACCCCAGAGGGATGTCTCTAACAGGAAATTGCAGGGTATATCAGCATTTTTACTAATAACTTGTTTGAGGATATACGATGACATGCTAATCAAATTTTTAGACATCTTGAAATAGAGAGGAAGTGCCAACACATTGGTTGAAAGTTCTAGGATCACCCAAAAGATCTTAAAAGACAGCAATAAGGAATCAAAGTGGAGATAAAATTGTTAGAAAGAAATAGCAATTCCTACGGTTAGGTCATTATATTCAGCAACACAGTTTAATTGGACAAATGTTCATTTAGTTCATATTATATTCAAGGTATTGTGCTAAAGTATGTATGGAATATTGGAAATAAGAGTTAACATGCAGGAAAAAAAAAAAAGCAGTCTTGGGTGATTGAAAAACCAATATGAATTACTAGTGAAGATTCTTTCTCCATATGTGAGAGTTGTTTGTATATTTGTGTGTACACATATATGTATTGTTTATGTACACATCTTTGGTTAAATTATAACATTCATAATATACAAATATTCCAGAACATTCTAGACTCTGTTCTTCAGATTTTTGTCTCAGATTAAATTAGTGGAGTGAGAAAAGTGATTTCTTCCAGCAAAAATGGTAAGGAAAAGATGTACAGAGTGGGAGATAATTTCGGTTGTTCTTTAAAGGTAGACAAGCTAGGATATCGTCAAAAGGAAAGAGAAGTGGGGTTGTATTTCAAGGAAGGAGGAAGGACAAAAACTAAAACATAGATATTACGAGAGCTGTAAACTCTTTAATGGCAGCCTGAGTTGCAGGAAGGAAAGAATGGGGGAAACAGCCATTAACTTATTTTGAGATAAAGTTGGAGGTGATCATCAATGTTGGTTAAAGCTTTTGGATTTTATTCAGGATATAAGCAGTCAACGAGCAATACTGTATTTTTACTATTTATATCATAGAGGCTATAAAGGTCATAAAGGTTTTACCTGTGTTTATATGAAAAATGGTAAACAACAACAATAACAACATCAACAACAAAATGATGAAACAAAAACCTGGAGATATTTAACTAACTCCAGAAGAGAAAATTTATGGTATGAAGCATTATTCATCTCTTGTCATCTTTTTTTTTTTGTAAGCTCCTATACTATCCCATACCCTAAACTAAGACCAACAGTGAGAAATTACAGGAAGGCTATATTTTGGATGTAGTATATGTGAGTTTATATGTGTGTAAACATCTCATTATCAACAACGTACCTTAAATGTATAATGAACCAAACTTGAAAGGGTCTAAACCCAAGTCTGTGTTCATTTGCTGGACCAATGTAGAAGGGTGATCAGAACATCTTCTGGAAAGTGAGACAGGGATGTTTAAGATTTCTGTTCCAAACCTACAAACACTATGATTTCATAAAATATGGAAATTTGTTCATATTTCTCCTTTTTGTGAAAAAATTATCATTTTATGGGATTTTGGAGGGGAATTTTAATTCACTTAAAATTTAGAATTTATGCTATCCAGAGTGATTGACTGAATATTAGCTATTAACTGAATAAGTTTCTGTAAAGAGTTAATATAAACATGAAAAGTTTCCATCTGCCCTTTTCTGTAATCAGTTTTAAAAAGCTAAACATTATAAAACAGAAATACAATATTCAAATCTAAGCTACACAGGATATTTGTAGGGTAGAGAACTAATAACTTGTCACTTTTTTATAAATCTTTTTAAGAGGCAAACACTTGATTTATTTCATTGTTTCATTATCATTTTAATTCTAGTTAGTGAAAAGAGATCATTCAAGGTTGCTCCAAATCAACACAAGCTTCAAACAATTCCTTAACAGTTGTCTTACAACAGACCTTAGCTTATCATACAGATTCTGAAATTTTTCATTATGTTGTTGGAGAGTGTCCATAACTGACACACATCTTGCCTATTAAATATTAGTCTTCCAAACTTTCCAACATAAACTCTCCAGTCACATCAAGGCAGCACATTATTCATGCTAATTCCATTTTTGCCTCTCAACATTTTCTTGGAATGTCCTTCCTCTTATTTCCTAACTATAAAAATTTACTCATTCTATAAATTTTCCTGAAGTCTTCCTAACTAGTTTAGCTTATGTCAGCTTCATCCTTCATTGACCTTGACATAGTAATTATTGGCTGTATTTCATATCTTGATACTTAATCACATCTAAACTTATGCAACTCTTCATTTGTTCCATATTGGTTTTATTTTTCTTCCCAGTGAGAATATATGTTCTACAAGGTCAGAGGACACATCGTACATCAACTTTGCATTCCCTGGAATATGCAGAATGGCACTGGGAATTATGTGAAGTGCTTATGAAATAAGAATGAAGTAGAGTTGGGTTGAATTGAATTTAATAAGTACTCAAATTTTCTTTGACTTTGAAAATATTGTCATCACAAAATAATAATTTTTATTTTATATATTCTTGCCAAATTACTAAAAAAAATTTTTTTAAAGATTTTATTTGTTGTAACTTCCTCCTCTTTTTACCATTATTCTTCTTCTTTGCTCTCATCTGGAATCACTGTCTGCTATCTTACTGTACTCTTGCTTTTATGGTGTACTTCCTCACAGAAGACTAGGATATAGTCAAAAGGAAGAAAAGAGGGGTTCACTAGATGAGGAGGTATGGGGTATTCTAAAATGATCTGAAAGATAAAGATAATAATAGAATGCTTACTTATTGTATCCACGGCTATGAAACCCAATACAATTAAGGAAGAGTATTTGGGTATAAAGAGAGATAGGAGGGGGGTCTGAAAATTAAATGTGTAACTTTTTTATCAGGTTATATCAGGAAATTTTAAATGATATACTGCAAATCCATAATTTTGCTCTCATTTTTGAAATTGAGCTTCCATGGATTTAAATTTCCTGCCATTATGTGATTGTTAATACAAACTCTGTGGCAGACTGTGAGCTCATGGAAACCAGAGCATTGTCTTAACCACCGTGTTTCTATTTTTTTAAAGCTTTTATTTTAAAGAAATTTCTATACCCAATTTAAACTAAGCAGAGTTTAAAGATCAAGAGTCACATGTTCTACTGACTGAGCCAGCTAGGCCCTGCTCTAATTACTTTGTTTGTAGAGTATAACATGATATCTAATGTATAGTAGGTCCTCAAAAAATATATTTGTTGGGTAAGTAAAGTTTACTATGGCCATCATTGTTCTACTTATTGATTTTCTAGATTACATTCACTTCCTTTTATTGGTTATTATCTTCCTATTACTGGTTTTCTATTTGCTTTCCCATAAGGAAAAATAAAGTCATCTTATAAAAAGGTCTTGTGACTCCTTTAAAAATCATATTCTTAGGGTTTTTTTTGTAAATTTCTTCTATTTATAGTATTTAACTGGACTCGGAATTCTTGAGGACAAAGCTATACATTTCATTCATTATTGCATTTACAGCTCCTAGTTCACTATGGGGCACAGATAGGGAGCTACCCAATAATAGGGAATGGGGTAATATTAAACAAACAAGACTCCATCTTCCCAATGTAATCACTGAGAAGTGATAATAAATAGTATTCACTATTTTATAGTCTGATGTAGCTGAAACCGTTACCCAAAGTGTTATAATTCTTATGGGAAGGACTTTGTACTCAGAAGGGATTTTTACCCCCTCAAAAGTATTTTGGTTTAAAGTCCTGGCTCTGACACTACAAACTATGTGGCCAGGTTAGTTAATCTCTTCAGTTGTAAAACAAGAATAAAAAGAGCACTAACTTCCTAAGATAGTTATAAAGGTGAAACGAGGTCATGCATATAAAGCTTGTCATATACTAATCGCACAATAAATATTAGTTATTGTTTTACTGTTTTCTTCCCATAAAACAAAAATAATGTACAGAAGGGATATCACATGTGAATTCATTTATGTGCCAGTCATCTATAAACTTTGTACTTTCTCTACCTCATGATGACATCTTGATTTATAAGAAATATATACTTGGGGACACCTGGATGGCTCAGTTGGTTAAGCAGCTGCCTTCGGCTCAGGTCATGATCCTGGCGTCCTGGGATCAAGTCCTGCATCAGACTCCTTGCTCAGCAGGGAGCCTGCTTCTCCCTCTGCCTCTGCCTCTGCCTGCCACACTGCTCACTCTGACCAAAAAAAAAAAAGAAAAAAAAAAAGAAAAAGAAATATATACTTGGTCTTCTTCACTTTTCCTGACACACAGCTCCTAAAACTCCTGGAATTTCCTAAGTAATAAGAGTGATGAGATGAAGGGTGTGTGGGGGGTGTCTTTTGTTTTCATAAAGAAACCCTTTAAACCACACCTGAGTTTAAGTTAAGTTGGTGACTTTTGGAAGGCACTAAGGATGGGGGCTGGTTGCCAGGAGAACCAACCTGATTAGAGAGCTAGAACTTTCAGTCCCACTCTCTATCTCCTAGGCAGGAAGAGAGACTGAGGTTGAGTTCATCACCAGTGACCAATGATATAATTAATCTTGTTTATGTAATGATACCCCCATGAAATTCCAAAAGGATGGATTCAGAGCTGACTCTGGAGCCCGTGCTAGTTACCATTACACTGATTCTCCTACTTAATGTCTATGGCTTCAGACATGCTTGTACTTTACTTCCCTTTCTGGTAGAGGTACTTTGTCTGATCTTCTTCTCTGGCCATTTCTTCCTATAACCTTCTCTCACCCTTTCCTCACCTTTCTATCATTGATACTGGGTCTGGTCTTTGTTTCTGTCCATCTTACTCATGAGGACATCACATCAAAATCCTTCACTTCGCTTACTACCCGCATTGATGATTCTCCCATCTGATCTCTAGTCCTAACTTTTCTTTGGAGTCCCAGATTTCTACATCTAAAATGTATGACACTTATTTCATGTTTCTTTTCATGTTAGACTACATAGGACTGCATTATCTTTCCCTCACAGTTAGAGTCCACTGGTTACTTTCTTTCTTTGTAAATGGTCCTGTGCAATCTGGAAGCTTGCCTTCCTTCTTATGAAGACTATTTCTTTGTCTACATCCTCAGTGCTTTTCCCTTAGTTCAGCCATTTGTTGTCTTCCACACAGTTTAGTCTTTCCTTCTTCCCAGTACCAATTTTCCCTTCCTGGTTTCATGATTTAGGCCAACTTTAATCCAAAAGTCTGTAAGCAGATATGATGTGTACAGATTCTGACTCATAACTTTAGGGAGCCATCTCCTTCCTCTAAGACTCTATTTTCCCTTTCTGCTGGGAAATAGTAAAAAATGCATCAGTGGCTAGTTGGGTTCCTGCATGACCTTGTGCCGCATGGCTTTCTCCTGCCCTAGACAACCTGCTTGCTTCTAGACTGCAGGTTAAGGGGGGAAGTTCTTTGATCTCCTTTAGAACACTATATTTTAGGATCATTTTAGAGCAGTTTCAACTGAACCCTAAAAACTTCTTAAAATTAGTTCAACTAACTCAAGGCATGTTCCAATCCATCTTCATTCTTTTAAATGAGTATAATGCTTTCAGAAATGCAAATATGGTCAGGCCAATCCCTGTTTAAAATTTAGAAGGGGTGTTTGCTTTGTTTTTTTTTTTTTTCCCCCAAATTGATTTTATAATCATGAGGAAATTAAATAAATCCAACAGTACTCCCTCAAGCCTTAAAAATAAAATTCAAGTTGCTTACCAGGGCACAGAAATCCCTTCCTATTCTGTCTTCTGACTATTTCTAGAGTCTTAACTTTTGCCACACAGCCTCACAGGCCCCCAGGCACATGACTCTTTCAGACCTGGGATGATGACAAGTTCTTATACATACCTGTGTCTTTATACCTTCTGTTCTCTCTGTCTGGATGCCTTTCCACGTTTTTTGTTTTTTATTTTTATTTTTATTTTTTTGCTGGGTTAATGGCTGCTTGTCCTTCAGGACTTAGATCTAGACTCAGGTCAAATATCATACCCTCCATAAAGCCTTTTCTAAGGTCTTAATACCAATTAAATGTCCCTTATCTGTCACCAAATCCTGTCTGTATTTTTATCAGGCATATTTCACATGAAAGTCTGTTTCTCCACCAGACATTGTCTATTCTCCCACAAAAATATACTCTCATTTAACCAGGTTCTGTGCTACTTACCTATGTTCCTCTGTACAGCTGGTATTCAACTTTTTTAATTGAATAATGAGAACATACTTTTTTTAACCACTGAGTCCGAAGGGACCTTATCCTCTATTGTAATTTCTATATTTCAGCCCATAGCAACTCCTTATACAGACAGAGAACAGTAGAATTTCATATTTAAATGAAATTAAGTTTATACCTAATGTAATTAAAATTATTAGAAATATTTATTTTCTTTTATTTATTTATTTATTTTTAAAAAATATTTTATTTATTTGTTTGACAGACAGAGATCACAAGTAGGCAGAGAGGCAGGCAGAGTGAAGGTAGGGGGAGCAGGCTCCCTGCTGAGCAGAGAGCCCCATGTGAGGCTTGATCCCAGGACCCTGAGATCATGACCTGAGCTGAAGGCAGAGGCTTTAACCCACTGAGCCACCCAGGTGCCCCTATTTATTTTCTTTTAATGTCAGCTTTCAGTGACTTTTTAAACTTCAATGCCTTAGAAAATTTTAAGAAGTTCTTATGAAACATTACCTTTGATTATTGAAGAAATAACATTTTTATAAGAAATGGGGGTTATAATAAAAAGTTTGCAGTGTTCTATATAGCAGATAATCAATAAAAACTGAATGAACAAATAATTGTTTTGGCTTTGGTAAATACGCAGTTTATCAAACATTGAAAAACAATTTAGTTTACAAATATTCTCAAAAACCAGTGTTCAGTTCTTTAAAACCCAAACAATAAAATTTAACAATTTTTCATATTCTTTTTTTTAATTTTTAAAATTTTTTAATTTTTAGTTTTTTATAAACATATAATGTATTTTTATCCCCAGGGGTACAGGTCTGTGAATCGCCAGGTTTACACACTTCACAGCACTCACCATGGCACATACCCTCCCCAATGTCCACAACCCCACCCCCTTCTCCCAACAATTTTTCATATTCTTTAGAAATCTCTCAGCTCTTTCTTTGGTTAAGACAAAATTTTAAAATACTGCACAAAAGGGAAAATTTTACTTTTTACAAATATTCACACCAAAATAGTATAAAGACTTTTAATCATGTATTCTAAAATTTCAGAACATTGAATACTAAAGGAATTAACATTCAATTATTTAGGATTTTTTGGAGAAATGATGCTTGATAGGCTAACATAGAACTTGATATGAGTTAAATATGAAACTGTCTCCGTATGGGCTATCTTAAAATTAAAAGAAATATCTCTATTTTCCTAGATACTTTATTCTTTCCTTTTACTTGTACATAAGGAAGAAATGAATAATTTATATGGATTTAATGATTTATATATTTCAATTCATTGATTTATATATATTTATTTGTCAGACTATTCGTATAACCACATTAATATAATTTCTGCTGCGAATTTGTATATGTGTGTTGGCCAAGGAGCCACTGTATTATCATAGAACTCTTCAAGGGTGAACAACCTATGTAGTCACAAAGACGCAGATGATATTTATTTTAGAAGGCCTTTCGCTTCATTAAAGGCTATTACAATCCTGCAGTTCTTAATCATTTTTGAACAAGGGGCCTGGATTTTCATCATGCACTGGGCCCCACAAATTATGCAGCCAGTCCTACATGCAGTTTAAGCAGTCCTCCTGATTTTGAGCTAATTGTCAAGAGAGTGTATGGCTAAAATGCCCATTTCTGAACAGCTCCCCATAACAACAGACCTAGGGTCCTAGATGTCTGCCAGGCTCCACTTGCCCAGCTTAGCTGTCAGAAGCAGCACGCAGGTTAAAAGAGAAAGATTCTCCTAAGTGTCAATCCCTCCTGCTGGCTCAAGAGAACAAAGCTGGCAGGCAAAGTGAATCAGATAGCGTACCTTGCACGCCCAAGCTTCAGAATAAAGCCGATAGGTCTAATTTCAGCTTTACCAGCCTTGGTCGTGTCCCTTTAAGTTTACTAAGTCGGATATACCTGTAAGCAAGCAGTCTAATGTTTTTGTGATCTTGCTGCTGTGAAAGTATTTAATAATAAGCCTCAGAAGTTGGAGGTAAGAAGGAAATCTATGATGTCTAATGCCAAGGTGGTGTTCAATGTGTTGAAAGTTGATTAAATTTCCTTTTAACACCCCTTGAAACTGACATTTTGCTACCGTTTAAATTTTTTCCCTCCAAACTATTTTTTATACCCATGATTTAGAGTGATATACAGCAAAGCAGTGGCTATGAATTGGCTCAAAATGATTCGAGGGGTAATGAGCAGGGATTGAAAAAAGTCTGCTCCTGTTCATTTAAGGAAAGGAAAGCTAACTTTATCCTGCAACTGCATGCCAAGGCAGGGTCAAAGATTTGAGACTGCTCAAATAGTGCCATCCAAATTTTATCGGTTTGAAGTGATAACTAGGTTCCAGAATCCCATAGATTGATAAAAGGAAAATATATTTAAATAGATTAGTGCATTCTCAGCTATCAGTTGCAAAATTGCTTGCTATATTCACATGTTTCCATTTTTAAAGTTACATCTGTTTTAATCGAGATAGTCTAAATTTGAAAATTAATATGACATACTTCTCTATTTTATATCTAAAGTATCTGATTTTTAAAGAGGATTATTGTTTCCCTATGTATGTCTATCATAGGAAAATGTGAAAACCAGACCTGAATCCCTGTTAATGCCACTGGTGATGTATCTGTTGACACAGATGATGTAGAAGCTTACAATTACTGCCTGGACTAGGTAAGCGATGCAAAACTGAACACCTCATAAATGGAATAACGCACCATCTTCTGTATAATTGACTATCAGCTGTGGCCATTACAAAAGCATTTATTTAGCACCAATTGTGTACATTTATTTTTCTCCACATCATTCTGTATTTTAGCCACATTAGTAGTTAAAAACGGAAATCCAACAAAACTTTCTTATAATAAAAGCTTGAAATATTAACTACCTGTTTTCTTCTGCTTTTGAGCCTCGCCCAGTGGCTCTATTCTACTTAACCCAATATCTCTTTTAATTTTATTCATTATTTAAAAGTATGTATGTAGGTATGTATGATGTATTTATTTATTTATCAGTTAGAAAAAGAGAGAGAGAGAGAGAGCACACAATAGGGAAGAGCTATAGGCAGAGGGAGAAGCAGGCTCCCCACTGAGCAAGGAGCCTGTTGAGGGACTTGATCTCAGGACCCTGGGATTATGACCTGAACTGAAGGCAGACGCTGAACCGACTGGGCCACCCAGGTATCCTCAGTATCTCCTTTTAATAACAAATATTTTAAAATGTCATTCTGAGCAAAAAGCATGTGAAGATAAAGAACCAGGACATCTATGTGGACATTAGAATCTAAAAAAAATGTTAATTATTAACAACTGAGGTTTATTTGTATATGATAATAGAAAGTAGGAAATTACCTTAATTTATGCAGAACCAGGATCCCTCCAAAATTTAAAGAGAAGGGAGAAGATTTATAAGTATGGTATTCTTGCAAATAATTTTCTATGTTAAAAACAGATGGGCTAATGTTAAAGAATCACACGAAGCCTACCATTTACCTTGAATTCCCAGTACATGACAAGACAGACAGTCAGACCACAGTACCTAAATTGACCTTGGGAATTTTAGCCTTTGACAGGTGACGGAAGACAGAGGGTGAATTGAAATTAACAAAGAATAATATAGGAAGAAGCCATAGTTATCTGGTAGACCTCTATGGGCAGTATCAGAATGAGCGTGGATAAGAGTGGAAGACCTCAGGCCATACAAGAGTAAGTAGATAAATCTGCTACATCATCTTCACGGTATTTCTTATCATTGTACAGTGAATTAATGTAATTGTGAATATGAGCTATAAATATACCTTTATTAATGCATTACTCAATAATTTTTCTTATAACATCATGTAGGAGCCTCAATTATTTTTTATTTTGCGTTTCTATAAAACAGCTGCAGAGGAAGAATGATGTAAATGTAGACTGGTGCTCAGGGGCCGTGAATTTCATTGTTGTAGGTGACATCATTTTCAAATATAGTGAATGGCTTTAATAAAATTTCAAGCTAAATAAAGTCGAGTCTTTCATAGATGTACATGACAGTTACACTTCTGAAAAATCCAGTCTATGTAAAAACTGTGCACATGTCAAACGAGGACAAATTCTAGACTCAGATAATTACAAATAATATTTTCCCTATATGGACTTCTATGGTATATTCAAAATTTGAGAAAAACATAAAGGAATTCACGTCATTGTGTGGCACTGTCCTACTCACTGCATTGCTGAATCCTGCTCCCCACTTATTCAATGTCAGTACTACCCCTCCATAACATCCTAGTGACAAGATCACACTTGAGAATTTCCAAAATGTCCCCTAGTGATAGGTACCGCACCACCATCTGTTTTTTTTTTTTTTTTTTTTAAGAAAAATAGCTTTGTAATAAATCATGTAGGTATACCTTCTAGTTGGGGTATTTACATTTAGAATAAAATATGATTACCATTTTTACACAGATTAACTGACCCCTAAATTGCTATACTAATAAAATTGTGGTTCAATAAAGATGTGAAATGAAAAGAAATGAAAAAAAAAAGAAATAAAAAAAATGGATTAATGGAATATTTGTTCATTTAAAAAATCCAACTTCACTACCAATGAATGTAAGAAATTCCAAGTTGGAAATGTTAATACTAACTTAACAATTTATATGACCAGCCATAGCACAGTCCTTGATTAAACAATATGATTTCAAGTTAAAGTACTCATAGTTCCAGTTCAAAATCAGTGACTTTTTTTTTTCTTTTTACTAGTTGTGTGAACTAGTACAAAATACTTAACCTTTTGATTCTCTCATCACTTCATTTGGAAAATGGAGATAATGGCACTTTATGTTGCTATATTTTTAACAGGCAATGCAGATTTTTAAAAATCTACTTAACAATTACCAATAGATATCAGCTATTGTTAATGTTGTTATAAAAGCAGTTTAGGTTTGAGTTGTATATTTCTTGACTGTTTACTTTGTTTATTTATGAAACAAATATCAGAGCATATTAAGCTGCATTAAAAATATGAGCTCTGTTAAAGTAGATAGTCCAGAAGAGGTAAATCTGCATTATAATAAGTGATAAGAAAATGTGTGAGATAGAAATAACCTATTTTTTATTGTAGAAATAACTGTTTTTTTCTGATAATTACAAAAGTTATCCAGTAAATTCTTTTCCTTTTAAAGTCATGATTTTGCTGTCCCAATACTGGGAGGTGCCACAGCGAAGCTTTGCTTTTGTCTCAACATCGAGTAGTGACTGATTCATAGTCATTGCTCAGATGTTTTTTGAGAATAGCAAATTCCTTAGTCTCTCCAGAGCCTCTCTAGTATTTTTTTAAAACACTTTTTGAGCTATATTGAACACATTTCCCCCCTCGAAACAGTTCAAGCTCCTAAATCATATTCATCACCTCAAATTTTAAATTCTAAGTAAACATGTGACACACATATAAAGTACAAATCTATGCTTGTTTTCCCTTTGGCCCAGCGTCTCTAAAGACTTCTTCCACAAGGTAGTCATTTGGAGGGTGGACATGAGGAAACAAAACACATTTCCCCAATCAGAACTGTGACTTAAACACGGGTCTTCCTTCTGCCAGTCCATTTTCCTGCCTTTAATTCACTACACAGCATCTGGGTTTCAAGTTGCTTGTATATGTAAATCTTACAGAATGGTAATATGGTTAGCAATGTATTCTTTTTAACAAAATCTATTACAATAACATTTGAGCATTGTGCCAGGGCTGTTTATCTCTACAACTATAATATATATTTAAAAACTTTATTCTTTTGCTATGCCAATGCCCTTCCCAACCCCACCACTTCACATGATTAATGATTACCCTGGGAACAAATGAACTGGTTTGGCCTGAAAGTTAATTTTAAAAGAAACCTGTTTTTACATAGACAAATTTTGTGGTTGGCTTGGGATTTTACTACAAGATGGGGTTACTGAAATGATCTGCAGATGGACCTCTTAGCCTGTTTTTGACCCAGCGAAGTATCTATGGGATCAGAGGGTGGCTTTGTGCCCACCTCCTTCCCTCCCATCCTATTGACCCATGTAAAGGGTATAAGCACCAGTCCCTAACGTTCTCAGCTTTTTAAAATTTCAACCTTTGCTCTCCTTCCCCTAATCCCTGAGGCCCCATTTTCCTTATCCTGCTTTACTTTCTTTTCATAGCATTTTTACCACCTGGAAACATGTATTAACTTATTTATCTGTTTATTGCCTGTCTCTTCAATAGAAAATAAGCTCCTCTGGGGCCAAGGCTTTATTTTGGCCAGCGCTCCAACCTGTGCCTGGGAAATAGAATACAATAAATATCTGTTGGAAGAACGAACAAATCAAAGCCTTCTCTTCGACTTTATTAATGTAATTGATTTATGAAATTCTTTTGTTGTTGTCTAGAATTATACTTAAATAGAGAAGAGTAGATCAAATTAGAGATTAATTGGGGAGCAGAATCATTATGTTATTTAACTTGAAGTGGAAATCTGGGAACCAAGAAATAAATCTGAGACTAATTGAGGACATTTCTTTAAGCTTTCAATATACTCTTTTTGCATTCCAGAGAACTAAGACCTAAAAACCCTTGAAAAGCAACACATTCACACTTGTATTTCCATCAGACAACTTTCTTATATCATAATGTCAATTCTATTTAGGACCCAAACACCCACCTCGTATGCCACTGAAGTATGCCAATTACCGTGGGTAAGTTGGCATAGTGAAGAATCAGTCTATGTGCCATTTCCAGAGCAGCTAAGGAAAACACTACTGTTTTCCTCATTTAGTAATATGATTACTAACTTATATTCTCAAGTCATTAAAGACCGTCAGAAAAGCAAATCATGAATACCACCTCCCACATGGTATAATTGGGAAGTTACTAAGCAAGCAGAGAACAGAAGTCATGTATCTCAGAACATGGTACCTTACCAGTTGCAACATATATTGTCAGAATCAATTGATGCATTCTGTAAGGTGACTGCATTTCCCCGGGAGGACTGATAATTCAAAATTGTATAAGCATCCACATAGTTTACATATATTTGTATGCCATGTTCAAAATGCCTCTTACATTCACATATGTCACAAAATATCTAATGAAATCTATTAGTAGCTGCAGTCAGGCCAAATGTTCAGGAATTCTGGAAGAGGTAAGGATCGGAATGGTCAGGGGAACAACAGACCAGCTTCCTGACCTTCTCCCTCACATTAGGGACAGTTCTAGAGTGAATCAGAGAGCCAGGCTAGAAAGAAAGATGATCAGAAATAAAACTATTCTCGAAAAGAATTATGTCTGCTAAAGCGAATATGGCGAACATTTAATTGGCTTAAGGCACCAGACTAGGTCCCCTAAGAATTATTTTTGAGATCCTAGATGGTATTGAAGTAGAATTCTGTATCCACATGGAGTGTTGGTGCCAGCATCTTTATACAAATGAACTGTCTTTTATTCTTTCCATTGCCTTTTCCCTCTTCCAAATAACACCGACATATATACTTAATTCAGAAAAGCATGCTTTGGTTTCAAGTTCTTATTAAAGCTCAGAAAAAAATTACTAGTATATAATCCTGAGGTTCATAATTTCCCTTTAAATAAGCTATAGGTTAATGTGTAAAAACCCCTGTGGATTTTTTCCCTTTGTTTAAATAATATCCTGTAATTCAAGCCAATATACTTTACAATAGCATGTTAAAGGCAAATAGGAAAGCAGTTTAGCTCTAAATTAAGGTTTCTCCATCAGCATTTCTACTCACTCTGGATATTTTCTGATACAAAGCTTTGGTCTCTCCTTTCATGATGTTATTCTGCAGTAGTAAAGCAAGTAACCACAGCTTCATAATGCTAAGCACTCCAGTGGGAAACACAAACAGAGTGCATAAACCAAAGTATTCATTTCATGAGGTTTTATTAAAAGGCTTCACCTCTAAATTGAGCTGTCATACACTGTTGGGAAACTTTTTACCACAGTTTATTTTAACTATGTAAAACATTAAAGGAATGGAATTTCTTCAGCTTTTCATATAATGGGCATGACCCCTCTTACACACTACAAGCAATCTATACTGCATTTAATCAAATTGGCTGTAGAGTAAAATCAGGCCATGTGTTTTTCCCACTTTCCCCAATTCTCAGAAATGACCCCAACCTCGTTAACATGCTGTAGATTTTCATGTATACCCAGCAAGTTCTTTGGCGTTCTTACTGATAGAGTATGCCACATGATTAAAAGATATCCTTCAGATGAGAAGGACATTGGGTAATTTATAAATCATTCATTTGTGACACAGCTTTATATAGCATTTCAAGGAATTGCATTAACTGCTTTTGCAGTTTCCTCAAATGTTGCTTTCAGTTGATGGTGTCATAGGTCATTACTGATTTTTTCCTTATGTAAGCAATACCAACTTTCTATTAAAAATACTAATTTCCACCCTAGTATAGTGTCTTTTGAAGTAGCATATATATTAAAAAAAAAATCAAGTTGCTTTGAAATATTAAAGGAATATATTTAACTGAAGGGTTTTCAGACAGGTTGTTTTTCTGTATTCCTGATGACAGAAAGATTTTAGCCTACAAAGTCAATAGTAAATTTTATTAAAGTCATTATTTTCCTGTTACAGGCCTCGTGCTTTAAATAAACTACAGCTGACAATGCTGTCTTACATACTGTCATACTGTAAAATGTCCCCTCTTTATTACCGCAGGGACAACTCATTTAGAACTTTGAAAGTGTTTTCACATTGGAACTGCTCATTTGCAGAGCTGGCCTATGGCTGTGTTTAAAGAATGTGGTTGATACTTCTCTTTTCCTCTAAATATTCTAGGGAAAAATATAAACTTGCCAACACAACATTTTTTAGATAAAGATTAATGTCCCTTCTCCATAGATAAAATATATCTCAATCTTTCCATATTAGTGTGCTTGGACTACTTATGACATTATTTTTCCTGTTAGCTCACTGTGTATATGCAAGAGCAAAGCACTTGATGTGTATATCACCTGTTTTGTTTTGGGGATTTTGAATTTCCTCCAAATTACATTCTTTAATGAATAACCCACCTCCTTTGCATCATCCTCTTGATCAACATAATCTTGATTATAGAGATGTATAATTGCTGGAAATTGAATAATCATCCAGAAAACATTTTAGGAAAATCAGAAGGAATATGTTTATAATTTGGGAGCCAAGGCGTATCATTCCAAGTTGTGCTTATTTAACTCCTTGTATAATATACATTTTGTCCTACTGTCCTTTACCATATATTGCATAATTTTAATGAATTTTTATTTTCTTCTCCAAATGTACCCAAACCTCTATCTACTAAGATTCTACTGTGAAGAAAAAAAGAACAGAAAAAAAGCAGAGGAAAAACAAAACAAAACAAAACCAAAAAAACAACTTGCCTTTACATTGGAAGTTGACGCAATCAATGCCACTAAATCCACAAGTATTTCCTGACCTCTTTTCCTGTTGGAGGGTATTTCTATAAAGTACATCTGTACTGTTTGGGGCTATCAAAATCAAATGAAACTTTACCCCAAAGTCTTCAAACTCATAGCAAGAATGGCTAGAGTCTCTTTTCTTCCATTTAGAGAAAGAACAGAGCAGAAGTGGCCAGAGGCAGAGTTAACTCTCTGCAGAGATATGGCTGGTCCCCTCCTCTGCCCTCCAAATCTGGCATCATTTCATTTTAGCTCATGCTATACTCAGACCCACAGGAAAAATGAGAAGATGTGTGTAAACCCTTGTCCTAGACTAATAAAGACTTGATCAATGGCAAGTCTTTGATTTCAAATCCAGTTCTCTCCTGTTCGATCTTCAGACAGTAATCTTTGCTGCTTGTCTGTGCCTACATTCAGATCTTGCTGGTGTCTATTTCTGCAGTCTTTTAGATCAGGTAAAACAGAATGGAGACCATAAAATATTCTCCCTTTGAAAGATAAAATAATTCATTTCATAAAATACCATAAGTAAGTAGCTAATAAATGTCATCCCTATAAAAGGAGAAATATTTTTTAATTAACAAACATTTACAATTTTTTCTCAGTTTATTTCTTCAGTCTTTTGCTGAGACAGAGCTATATTTAGTTTGTATTTAAATCATCCTCATGCCTCACTACACACACACACACACACACACACACACCCAGAAACACTCACACATTCCACATACATATTCAACACAACCCATAACCTAGTCAATAACTATGACAACCTTGAATCCTCCCTATCCCTTCTACACAGCCTAGAATCCCAGCTAAACCACAATCACTAGAGTTTCTTATACCACATGGTGTGAACCTAGATGGTATCAAAATGCCTGATTTGTGATGTGTGTGTTACTGTTCACTTAAAAGTGCTTTTACTACCTTTTCTTATCAATGGAAAACTTTCAAAGTATTTAAAAGCAATGCCTTTAAACATTCTGGCTGCAATAAAGCAAAAATGGCAGGTGGCTATATGAAAGAGGTAGAATACATTTAAAGAAAATCACTCATAGGGAAAAGGTGTAACATTGCTTAGAGTTATTTATATACTTTCTACTGGGAAGAATGTGTTTTGGGGTGATGTGGGATTCTTTCCATTTGCCCAGTGAGAACATTAGCTGTTTTATAGAGCACTGTTGTTATTTTTAAGAAAGATGGAAAAATGAAACATTAGAAAATCTGCCTAGCAATACAAACTGAGTTCAGCAATGTAAATAAAAAGGCTAGAAGGCTAATCTTAAAATCCACAAATTACTTAAATACAAAAGATTAAAATGCTTTACCATTAGACAACATTCTGAGGACTAGAGGAGAGGGAACCTAATGTTTATGAAGCAAGACTTCTCACTAATTAAGGAAACGGAAAAAAAAGATTGTACTTGCTACCCTGAGCAGGTTATCTAATGTGACTAATGCACACTTGTTTAAGGAACAGGAAAATGATGCTTTGACATTCAGAGAAAACAACAGCAGCAGCGACAAGGTTCTTAATATAAGTCACCAAGACAAATCTCTAAAACCTGTTACAGTGAGAAGTTAGGTTTGGAATAAAACTGAACAAATAATACAATTTGCCTCCCTTCATCCTGGAAGTTTCCATTTTGCTTTCTTTAGGGAGCGTCACTCTCACTCTTGCATTCAGTGCATTCGGTGGCAGTTGGGGACCTCTAAAGGACCATGTGTCAACTAGGTAAAACTTTTAAATTATACTCATTAGAGGTAAAAATTCCCCAAATTTACTACTCTTTAAAACATAAGTTATTTATATTTAAGACTGTAGTCTTTAGTGCCATCTAAGTATGACAGTTGAATTGATAAACAATTTAGAAAAATGACCAATTTTTACCATGGAAGCTAAGATTGTATCTATAGACAGTAAAACCTCTATTGCAAAATGTTGGACCCATTGTCACTATGTCACAGATTCTTAGAATTTTAGAGCTGGAAGAGAAACCCTCCCATAATACCTATGAAGAATCAAGACACTGGCTGGAAGCAGAATTTCCCTCAGTGCTTAGTACCCATCAGCAAAGGTACAGATGGGAAAAGGTTTTGACATAATTGAATCTCCACATGGGTGTCCAAAATTGTAGGAATTAATTCATTTTTCTATATGATTGTTGTTTCAACCTAAATACCTCCTAAAAGTGAGAAAATATACCTGGCCCCAGAGACAGGAGAGGAAGAATGAAATTTCTCAGATGTTTTAAAGCAAAAATAATATTGAAAGCTTGTGTTTGAGAATGAAATTAATCCTCACTCAGGCATCCTGTGTCTGTAATGAATTCTGAGAACCCTGAAAACTCTACATTTGAAACTTGGGCTTTCAGATTTTCATGTGGGTATATTTGTCAAAGTAGATGGATACAACACAGGGTATTTATGTGTATTTAGGAGTTTGCTAGGTTTATTTTTATTTATTTTTTAGAAGATTTTTTTCTACCTATTTGAAAGAGAGAGAAGAGATTGAGAGAACGAATGGAGGAGGGGCAGAGGGAGAAGCAAACTTCCTGTGGAGCAGGGAGCGGGACACAGGACTGGATCCCAGGACCCTGAGGTAGATGTTTAACTGATTAAGCCACCCAGGACCTCCCCCCCACTCAATTTTATTTATTTATTTGAAAAAAGGTTTTATTTATTTATTTGAAAGAGAGAGAGGAGTTTGCTAGCTTTATATAAAACTTTTATTCTTTAGATAAACAGTATATGGGTTTCACAGATGTTAGGGGACAGGCTGGTAAATAGGTTAGAAACTCTAGAGACTCTTTTTCTCACTTGTTAACATAGAAAATTACCTCTGAATAATTTTGGACATGATAGATGCACTCTAAAATTTCATTTTAAGGGGCACCTGTGTGGCTCAGCCTGCTAAGCCTAAGACTCTTAATTTTGGCTTAAGTCATGATCTGAGGGACATGGGATCCAGCCTCTTGTCAGTCTACATGCTCAACATAGAATCTGCTTGAGATTCTCTCTCTTCCTCTCCCCACTGCCCCTTCCCTCACTTGTGCGTGCTCCCTCTATTTAAAAAAAAAAAAAAAAAAAAAAAAATTTCAATTTGAAACAACATGGAGGTGGCCAAGGAAAGAAACTCCTGAAAGGATTTGAAGGTTTGAAGGAATAGTAACTCCTACTTAAGATGATAAACAAAATGGAGTTAACAGCAGATTGAAAATTGCAGGAAAAAAAGAAGACATAGCAATAGAAACTTTCTATAATAAAACAAAAGAGAAACTATAATTTAAAATATATAATAAATGAGCTGAGTGACAACTTCAAATAGCCTATTGTGTATGTAATTGAGATCTAAGAAGAAAAGAGAAAAAGACCTGAATAATTAATAATAATTTTCCAAATTTGAGTAAAATGGTAAAGCCACAGATACAAGAACCTCAGTGAACAAGAACTACAAAATAAGCACAAAAAAATCAAAATCAAATGCCTCAAAACTAGTAATAGAATACACGATACTAGTAAAAGAATACAGACTATTTGTCTCCCTCCCAATCGCATCTTGTTTCATTTTTTCTTCTCCTACCCTCTTAACCCCCCATGTTGCATCTCCACTTCCTCATAGCAGGGAGATCATATAATAGTTGTCTTTCTCCAATTGACTTATTTCACTAAGCATGATACCCTCTAGTTCCATTCATGTCTTCACAAATGGCAAGATTTCATTTCTTTTCATGGCTGCATAGTATTCCATTGTGTATATATACCACATCTTCTTTATCCATTCATCTGTTGATGGACATCTTGGTTCTTTCCATATTTTGGCTATTGTAGACATTGTTGCTATAAACATTCGGGTGCACGTGCCCCTTCGGATCACTACGTTTGTATCTTTAGGGTAAATACCCAGTATAAGTGACTCTTAATCTCACAAAACAAACTGAGTGTTGCTAGGGGGGAGGGGGTTGGGAGAGGGAGGTGGGATTATGGACATTGGGGAGGGTATGAGTGTATGTGCTATGGTGAGTGCTGTGAAGTGTGTAAACCTGGTGATTCAAAGACCTGTACCCCTGGGGATAAAAATACATTATATGTTTATTAAAAAATAAATAAATTTTAAAAAAAGAATACAGAGGAAAAGACTATCTTATATATGAAAAGCAAAGTTCAAGACAAGTTACTCATCAAAAACAATGCAAAGAAGAGTGGAAAACCATGTTTGAAATACACAAGTTTACCTTTAAAGTATCAAAAACAAAAACGTTTAAAAACAAACGAACAAGGGTCCAAACCTTGTCAACCTAGAATTCTAGACCCAACAACACATATTTTAAAAATAAAGACAAAATAAAGACTTTTGTAGATATAAGAATAGCAGAAAGAGAATTTTCAAAGTTGTTTCAAGAGAAAGAAGATAAAGCATAACAGAAATATGGATCTACACAAATGAAGGAAGAGAACCCAAACAGTAACTACATGGATAAATATATAAAAGTTCCTTCTGACTTCTTAAAGCTCTTAAAAAGAGAATTTTCTAAAAAGCCATATACAACTTACTTTTTAAAAAATAACTGAGAAGACATCAAGAGAAAATTAAAAAGTATTTCAATTGAAATGGAATGAAAACACCACTTAATCAAAATGTATACGATTCCTTTAAGGTAGTAGTAGAGGAAAATTTACAGCAGGGAATGCCTACATTGGAGAAATCTCAATTCAAAGATCTCATTTTTGTCATAAGAAACTAAAAAAAAGTACAAATGAAACCCAAAGTAAGCAAGGGAAATGTGGAAGACAATGAGATAGAAAACAGAAAAACAGTAGAGAAAAATAAACCAACGTTGGTGTTTTGGGAAAACTCAATTAAATTAATAAACCTATAACCAGACTAATCATAAATAAAAAGAAACTAATATTGGGGATGAGAGATATGACATCAATGCAGATTATACATAAACTGTAAGGATAATAAGAGAATATTTTGAACATCTCTCTTTCTTTCTTTTTTTTTTTTTTTTAAGATTTTATTTATCTCTCTGACAGAGAAAGAGAGAGAGATCACAAGCAAGCAGAGAGTGGGGGAAGCAGGCTCCCTGGGGAGTGGAGAGCCCCATGGCAGGGCTTGATCCCAGGACTCTGAGACCACGACCTGAGCCGAAGACAGAGGCCCAAGACCTGAGCCGAAGGCAGAGGCCCAACCCACTGAGCCACTCAGGTGTCCCAAACATCTTTCTGACAAAAAAAAATTGGACAGCACAGATAAAATGAACAATTCCTTGAACAATACGTTTGAATCTCACTCTAGAAAAAAGTAAATAAAATAGCCATACATCTATTAGATATTTGAAATTATATCTTAAAATTTTACTACAAAGAAAATTCACTCAGGTGCCCCTCATGTTCAGTTTTAGAAGCCTAGGTGGCTCAGTCATTAAACATCTGCCTTTGATTAAGGTCATGATCCCAGGATCCTGGGATTGAGTCCCACTTCGTACTCCTTGCTCTGTGAGAAGCCTGCTTCTTCCTCTCCTGCTTTCCCTGCTTGTATTCCCTCTCTCACTGTCTCTTGCCTCTGTCAAATGAATAAAATCTTTAAAAAAATAAAAATAAAAAACAAAAATCTGATGAAATCTATCAAAATGTTAATAGAGCTATTAAGGTAGTTTAGCAAGGTTGTAGGACCTGAGATTGACATACAGAAGTCAATAGTATTTTATACCAGCAACAATCAAAAATGAAATTTAGAATTACCATTTCTTTTAAAGATTTTACTTATTTATTTGCCTGAGAGAGAGTGAGAGCGAGAAAGAGAGTGAGAGAGAACACACAAGAAGGAGGGAGCAGCAGGCAGAGGGAGAAACAGTCTCCCAGTTGAGGAAGGAGCCCAACGTGGGACTCTATCCCAGGACCACAGGATCATGACCTGAGCTGAAGAGCCACCCAGGCGTCCCCCCAAAATTATAATTTTTAATAGGAAAAAAAATGAAATACTTAGGAATAAAGTTGACAAAATGTGTGCAAGACCTAAAAACTGAAAACTATAAAACAGTGCTGAAAGAAATTAAGGAACTCCTAAATAACTAGAACAGTCATTATTATTTATTACAGTCATGGGTCAGGAGACACATTATTGCTATATGTCAGTTTGGTCTGAACTGACCTGTTGATTCAACACCAAATCAAAATCCCACCAAATGTTTTTATGGAAGTTGACAAGCCAATTTTAAAGTTTAAATGGAAATGCAAAGAATTTAAAATAGCCAAAACAATTTTGAAAAAGAAAATGAAATTTGGAAGACTAATACTACTTGATTTCAAGGCTTTTTATGAAGTTACCATAATGGAGAGAGTGTTATAGTGATATAGTGTAGGAAAATAGATCAATGAAACAGAATAGGGAATTTATTAGGAGACACACACATAAGAACTCATTTTCACAAAGATGGAAAGGCAATTTAACAGAAAAAGTATAACCTTTACAAACAAATTGTGTTAAAACAAGGAGTATTCATATGTAAAAACATGAACTGCAATCCATACCTAGTACCAGATATAAAAACTAACTCAAAATTAATTGTAGACCTAAAATGGTAAAAATACTAGAGGTAAATAGGAGAAAAATATTTGATTTTGGATTAGGCAAATAGATCTTAAATATGACAACAAAAACAACTCACTGAGGGAAAATAATGATAAATTGGACTTTATCACACAAAAAAATCTGCTCTTTTAAAGACATTGTTAAGAGAATGAAAAAGAATAAGGTTAAGATAGGACTAGCAGAAAGTATTTGGAAAATGTCTATCTGATAAAGAATTTGTGACTAGACTATAGACAGAACTCTTATAAGCCAAGAGTAAAAATATGAACAACCCCAAAATTTAGACAGAAGATCAGATGGTAACCTTACCAAAGGAGATATATAGATAATAAACAAGCATAAGAAATGATGCTCAAGGGACGCCTGGGTGGCTCAGTTGGTTGGACGACTGCCTTCGGCTCAGGTCATGATCCTGGAGTCCCGGGGTCGAGTCCCGCATCAGACTCCCAGCTCCATGGGGAGTCTGCTTCTCTCTCTGACCTTCTTCTCATTCATGCTCTCTCTCACTGTTTCTCTCTCAAGTAAATAAATAAAATCTTAAAAAAAAAAAAAAAGAAATGATGCTCAATATCATTACTTATTAGAAAAATGGAGGGGCGCCTGGGTAGCTCAGTGGGTTAAGCCTCTGCCTTCAGCTCAGGTCATGATCTCGGGGTCCTGGGATTGAGCCCTGCATCAGGCTCTCTGCTTATTATTTATAGGCATTAAAATAGCTAACATTAAAAAGATTGACCATACTAAGTGTTGGTGAGGTTATGAAGCAACCGTACTGGTACTGGTAGGAATATAAATTGGTACAATAACTGTGGAAATCAGTTTGACACTTTGCTAAAAGTTTAATATATAACCCATATGATTCAGTCAATTTCACTCTTATGTATTTGCCCAAGAGAAACAAAACCTACATCCAATGAAATACTTGTACCTTTGTGTATACAGAATCAAACTGGGAAACAAGTGAAATGTACCATCAAGAGGTAGATGGGCAAACAACTTGTGATATATCCATTCAATGAAATTTATTCAACAATAAAAAGAAATGAACATATGCAACCTGGATAAATCTCAAAACAGTTACATTGAGTGAAAAAAGCCAAACAAAAACTGGTATCTGTTGTATGATGTCATTTATAAAAAAAATCAAGATCAAAACTAACCTTTCATGGCAGAAAACATACACATGGTTGCCTGGGGATGAGAAAGATTGGGAGGGAGTGGTTATAAAGGGGCATGAGGAATGATAGATTTTTTTTTTATTCTGATGATGGTTTTCCAGGTATGCACAAGTGTCAAAACTTACAAAATTAAACACTTTAACTAGATAGTTTATTGTATGTCAATTACATCTTAGTTGACTTGTTAAAAATTATTACTGAGATCAGTTTGATTTATTGCTCACTCTTTTATTGTGTTTTTTAGATAATTGGAAAGTCACAATTTTGTACACTTATTTGTGAAGTTCTTCCTTAAGAGACCTTGCCTTTCCAACTCATCAGAGGAATCCAAGGAGAGTTTATATAGGGAATCACCAGCAATTTTCACTGTACTCTTTATCTTAGTGTTTACATTATTAATGTACCAGGTATTGGGAAAAACATTTTATTTCCACACTTATATCCAATTTTCTTCTTTTTTTTTCCTTTACTGTAACTCTCTGTGTAGTTACATTTCCCAATTTTCTATAAAGTATACAGCCAACAATATACCTAAAATTTAAGATTCTTTACTCATGTTACTTTTCTTGGTCTAAATGTCAGGTCAATGAAACAGGGTTCAGATTTTTTTTTTTTTAATTCACATGGAAACAGAAAATGTTTATGCGTGGAAGTGGAGGAAAAATATAGGATTGCACATAGAGCATTATTATATCCACAGAGAAGTTCAGCATATAGGGCTTTCCAGATATATAAATCTATCTCTTTACTGTTCTCACTGTTCACTTACTTCTAATAGGTCTTCTAAATGGAAGAGTTATTACTAGTCCATTATTAGTATTAACTCTTCCCTTCAAGAAATTTTGGCATCTTTTTCTGGTGTTCTATATTAGCATCTGCTATGACTTTAATTACTGTCCAGGTGGCTTCCAATCATTTGTTGCTCTCACCTTGGGAACTATTCACCTCATTTCTATTCTCTTTCTTCCTATTTCAAATGTACATCTTTTGTTTATCTTCTGAGTATACCAAAGTTTTCGTAGTGTACTTTGAAATCCATTGCCCTTATAGGTTCTTCCAAACTCATGCTTTTTTTTTTTTTTTTTTTTTTCCCTCTTGGAGTTCTTTGAAGATGTATGCAAAGGGTGTCTCCCAATTTGAGTGGAGAAGGAGTATGGTTAACAATAAAAATCAAAATGTAATTTTTATGTAGGGAAACCTGAGCACTCTTATATACATAAAACTATCATAAGTCATCTGTCCAGGAAAAATATTAAAGAATATTTTGCTTTTACTGATTGGTTAAATGCAGCAAAGGAGGCAAGATGTGTTAGAAATGTAGAAAGAATTTTATTTCACTGGAGTTTAATGTGGTATATGGTACCCTAACAAATACTGAAAACTCCAGTGAATTTTCTACTTTACCTGCACCCTGTTGATGAAATGTGTCAGTTTGATGAGAAGTCATCCAATGCAGCTAGGTTCACATTTAGTTTGATATAATAACGTAGGAGGTTGCATCTACAGATCTTTTAGCATTTTAGAAGTGGACATATGATTGGTAATTGGTTATTTGAAAATTCAAGTAATAAAATTAAGTAAAAGAGGTTGTAAGCATGCACTGCACATGCCTATAGTAACTTCTTCCTATCTATTATCCAGAAATTTTCATCATGGTCTAGGTATCATGCCAGAGTTAAGCCAAGCAATCTAGCAATTCTGATTTTGGAATTGATTAGATCCTGCAAGTAACAACAATTCCCCAATTCCATTCATAGAAAGTTTCTTCTGAGCTGCTATCATGTTTGCATAATGTTATTTTCATACCAATGCTCATTTCACTGGTTCTCCTGGGTTCTGGGTTTATGTCAAGCAAGTGCAAGTGAAAAAAAAAATCTCAATATCAATAAAAATTACATAACAATGACCTAAAAGGCACTGAATACAAATAAAGTGATTTACTAGATTATTCAATAACAAAGTTGCCCTTAATAAGCTAGTTTGAATGATGGAGATTATTGAGCTATCATCTTAACAGATATGATGCTAAAAGTCTAGTGAGGCACAGGTTTTGAGTTTATCCTCATCAAAATTTAGGTCGCAATTACAACCTTCAAAACATTTACCCTTAAATGTAGTTGGGTTGCATCACTGATTACCAATATATTTTTAAAAGCTACTATATTAACTAATTTTTTTAGATTTATTTATTTATTTGAGAGAGACAGTACATACATGTGATAGAGGCGATTGGTGGGGAGGGGCAGAGAGGGAGAGAAGCAGCCTCCCCACTGAGCGTGGAGGAGCCCAAAAGGGGCTGGATCTCACAACCCTGAGATCATGACTTGAGCCGAAATCAAGAATCTGATGCTCAACCAACTGAGCCACCGAGGAGTCCCTTCACTAATTTTTATGAAGTCCTTAGATTAAAAGTTCTTCTATCTTTGCATACATTTAATACTCAGGTAATTTTAGTATTGTCTGTTACTTTGGTAGCTATTCCATGGTATTCCTTCCTCTTCCCCTTCCCCCATTACCTCCCCATTTTGGCCTCATGTATCTGCACCCTTAAAATTTTGAACTAAGTACATTAATGTAGTATACATAGACAAGAAAAATTTCAATGTAACATTCCTTTGCCACTGCAGAATCATCAGTTACAGAGTGATAAGTAAAGATGTGATACATTGCTAAATTCTATAATAAAGTCTATGAAGTCACTTAAATTTTGCAGTATTTCTCTCTGAGAGTTTGATTATAACATTTCTTTAAGTACTATTGTGGAAGGATCTTTTGATAGCTAAGGCAACTTCACTTTCCATCTATTTTGTCTATATAGAGGTAAGGACAGTCAGTCAATCTTTTCTCAGCCTACCTTACAAGTAGTAGTAACCATGCTACACATTTTAAGACAATGAGGCATAAACAGAGATATGTTTGTTTGTTTGTTTCCTAATAAAAGGGACAGATCTTATTGTCTCATACTCTCTTTCTTTCTTTCCGCCTTTATCTGGACCTGTTGAATGGAGCTGAAGCAACTGTCTTTTTAATATGAGGCTAAGCAGTAAGATGTGGATAAAAGATCGAAATGCTAAGGATAGTAGAACACAAAGAAATGGAGATCCTCGGTAACTGATGGCATCATTGAGCAGTTGCACTTCAACTTATCCTTTTTTTTTTTAAGAGTTTATTTATTTATTTGATAGAGGGAGTAGAAGCATGGGGAGCTATAGGCTGAGGAAGAAGCAGGCTCTCCTTGAGCAGGGAGCCCACTTCCCATTGAGCAGGAGGCCAATGTGGGGCTCCATCCCAGGTTCCCTGGATGAGGACCTGATCCTAAGGCAGATGTTTGACTAACTGAGACACCCAGTCACCCCAAGCTCAACATATTCTTCTATATTTCTTGCAATGTGAGATAAACATCATTATCACTAAAGCCTTTCTTATTTGGCTTTTTCAATATTGCAGGCAAAAATACTTAACAATACCACCATTTTAACAATACCACCATTTAAAATTTTTTAAGTAAAAAAAAAAAAAACAAATTGAACAAAGCTATGACTTAGAGAAAACATAACTATTCAACAGTAAATATGGTGAGTAGTCATGCATGGTTATTTTACCATAGGTTGTAGAATGATTTTTAAGGAATTTGTTTGTTTTACCTGTGCTTAGCTTTGAGGTGTATTATAATGGATATGTGAAAAAGGAATGAGTTATTTAAAGTGCTAGTTGGAAAGGCACATTACTAGAAAGAAGAAAAAATAATAATTTATAAAATTGGTGAGAAGATAATGAATGTTGTATAAGGTTATAGAATAAATAACTTAATATTTATAACTCTCAAGAACAAATAGTGAATAGTGAAAGAAAATGGATTAAAAAAAATGACTAGTGAAATGAAAAAATATCTTGGGTGTGTGACCAGATATTTAACATCAATGCTGGTTACTTATCATATGCAATTCAATTCATGAGTAAGTTTACAATTGGCTTCAAAAAGTGATGAAAATATTGCTTCTGGAAATTTGTTAAAGTTAAGGCTGATTCACAAATTCAAGGCAATCTGAATGTTAGCCATAACAAAACATGGCAGATAGGGTATTTGCAAAATGATTTACTTCACCGTTTAAATAATAAAAGACAATGAACATGCAATATTTACTTTTTTATCCCACTTCATGAAACTCGTTATTGGGATAACTGGAATTCTAGTTGCTGTGCTGTCTTGGATCGTTAGGACAATATAATACCCTTGAAATGATCATAATGTAAACTTGCAAATTTAAGTACTACTAATATACTTCTTACTCTGTCTCTGTCTTTGTTTCTCTCTCGCTCTCTAAACTTAACATGAGGAATAATGAAGTCTATTTATTTTTTAAATGCACAGAAAGGAGGTCACTGTGGTTGTATCTTGACTCCGATTTGTCTGGACCAATCTCAGGTGTGGGGTACTCAGCCTCAAAAATTACCAAATTATGCTCTTGTAGCATTTGGTAGAATCCCTGCTAGTTGAAGATTGACTGATACCTCACATTAATGTCTGTCAACTAAAGAATAAGTAACTATAAATGCTTGTTGTCAGTGAAAGCAGGTTAAAAAGTGAGGTGAGTATGAGAATAACTTTGCACACATTGAAGGAGGTATAAGAGTAGTATCAGGACCTGAGTTGCATCAACTACCCATAGGCATGTTTCAAACGATTATAAATATACCTGTGTGAAAATTCTAAACATTCTATTGTTGTTCAGTAAATCCTAGTTGTCTTCTCAGCCATCTTGAGGTGGCTGAGGGGGTGGAAAGGAAAGATTAGACCATCTTCAGGTGGATATCTGTTGTAAAAATCCTAGTCAATAAACTTTATTTTTGCTTCTCTTGAAATCTGTTGCTACAATTCAGATTTTAAATTAGGAAATATATTCTTCTTAGTTATTTTTGAATCACTGGAGTTATATGCTCAGCATTCCCTCTCAAAGCACATGTGTCTACCTTGCTAGAAAGTTTAGCATATAAGACTTACTTTTCTTTATAATTCTTCATCCTTAAGAACTTCAATTCCGGGGCACTGGGTGGCTCGTGGGTTAAAGCCTCTGCCTTCGGCTCAGGTCAGGATCCCAGGGTCCTGGGATCGAGTCCTGCATTGGGCTCTCTGCTCAGTGGGGAGCCTGCTTCCCACTCTCCCTCTGCCTGCCTCTCTGCCTACTTGTGATCAATCTTGGTCAAATAAATAAATAAAATCTTTAAAAAAAAATGGTGATGGTGAATAGAAAATGAGGAAGGACTGGAATCATTATAAAACCAATATAGCAAAGAGCCAAAGAGATAAGACTTTTAGAAAGTAGAGACTTGGGATAAAGGAAACCATGGGAGAGGACAGGCATATAGTCCCATATGATTTAGGTGGGGAAACTGAGATGTCTAAGACAGTTGATGGACTGTGTTTAAGCCTGAAATAACTCAACCAGGACAATCACTTTGTGTTCTAGAGGAGGGAGAGAGAAGAGAAATCTGACATAGGGAGTAAAGCCACTCTATCTCTAGGACTATACTAGGATACAGGAAGGAGTGTCTTCCAATTCTAAAATTAGAAACTTTAAATATTGGTGGGTACAAAAATGGTGAAAACATCTGCTGTTATGTTACCCACAACAAAATTAAAACTTTGAGTATATTGTTGAAATAGAGATAGAATAGAACTTAAAATGAGTTGGTCATCAAAGGAAAGTAAATTGAAATTGATTAAACAGTACTCATTAACATTAATTTAAGAAACATAAATGGGTATTTGGCAATTGGTAGGCCCTTTGCTTGGTGTGTTTTCTTTTCTGTGCTATATTAGTGAATATAAACTTTCACGTATATTTTAAACATTTACAGACTTCCATTAGGATACCTGAGATTTCTCATCTTCTAACTCAGTTTTTCCCAAGGGTATATAGGTTTTCATTCCAAATTCTCCAATTCTGTGGTTGAGAAAGAATTGATACTACCACTTAGAAGCATCATATATTCCTATGTCAAATATTCATGCTAAAATTAAGTGCCGACATATATTCATATACAGAAACACACACATACAATTTTTGTATTCTATCTTGCTCTGGATTATCCAATGTTTTCTTCAATTAGTTCAGAAAGAGGAAAGCTGAGCAAGCCAAAGCTGACCCATATATGACACGTCCAAGTGAAGCTTTTAAAGTATGTTCCCTTTAATAGCAAAAACTATTCTGTTTAAGCCTTCTAAGATCATTCTACTTAGGCTAGAACCTGTTTGCTTAATCAGTAGATAAAGTCTTAAGTGGCCTTTAAAAAAAAAAAAAAAGCCCGATTTTGTTTTGGTGGGGAGGAGGGGTAAAAGAAGACAGAGCTTAATTAACCAGACTGACAGGCTCCATAGATCTCTCAAGTGTTTAAATTAAGGATTGCAAGTTCTTGAAACTTGACAAGCCAGGCAGGATTGTCACCGCTGCTGTCTGAAGCAGAGGTAAGTACAGATTAGGCTTGTCCTATCTCTATCATAAGCATTTTGCTGGGATCTAAAAACTTCACACTGTGAACAGACTTGCAGGCTTTCTTTATTCCTGGAAAATTTGAGCAATAATTAAGGTCTCAAAATTTTCAAATAAAGATTGTTCATTTGTAATAATTTTTTTTCTCGGATGGAATGGCAGTATTACTGTATTAAATGTTTTTGCGCGTGCGCACATACACACACACACACACACACACACGTTCCTTTATTAAAGAGAAATAGTTATTTGTACCTCGCACTGGGGGCTTTCAGGTTTTGTGTATTCACATCAAAAACAGACTGATGTGCATCGAATCACTGGCTATAGTGCTTAGGGGCTAGTGAATGTTAGTAGCTCCCACCCACCTGGTCAGAGCTTTCCTGTGGAATGAGATGGATCCTTTCAGTTATTTATTTTCTCTGTGTGCATATAGTCACAAATATAAATATATACATATGCTTGGAGCATGTTCCACTACATTCGACATCTGGCAGGTCTCCATTAGGAGACTTCTGATGCTTCCAATGAGTAATAAAATGGAATTACAAGAAGGGGGTGAGAATGGGGAGGAAATAATGCAAATGACGGCCCAGGAGACTCTTTCTTTGAATTTAGGTAAGTTTCAAGTGTGTATCTGCTGTAAAACATCAAATCCTGATCTTTAACCAACTCCTGTTTATATGCTGATTTCTGGAAGATCAAAGGCATTTGGATATTAGAAATACACCTTTCAGATATTTGTGTGTTGATACCTCCTTGCAGAGAAAGCTTTTCTCATGCTTACATAAAACAATGGCCTAACCATATTAAATATTTTGAGGCATTTGCAGAATAGGCACGCACTATATTCCCAAAAAGGAAAAAAAAAAAGTATTTATTTTCTAGAGGAAAAAAATGTTTTGGCTCTCTCTGTCACCTGGCTGAAGAATAAAAAAAATAAATAAAAAAAGGAAAGGAAGAGGGAAAAAAAAGTTACTGTGTGCAGTTAATATCGAACAGCAGCCATCTCCAGATGATCCCTGCTGCATCCAATTTCTGCCAAAATGCTTTCTGTTAAACCTCCATCAAACAGACACACGGCGCACAAAAGAAAACCTCATCACCAAGGGAAACTAATCCACCGGTGCGCAATGTAAGCCTGTCAACTTTTTATTATAAGAAGTCATCACTCATTTCAGTGAAGATTAAAAGTATGACTAAATTGAGAAAATCCTCTTAGCCATTTGGAATTTTAATAGAGGAGAAAAGGGGGTGAGTAAAATTTAGACTCTGTGTGTGAGTGCGTGTGTGTGTGTGTGTGTGTGTGTGTGGCTGGGTGCATGTATATAAATGGACACACAGTATCTACATGCCTATGTGTGTATGCACATGCATACCGACATTTGTCTATGCACGTTATTTGGGTGAATATTGTAATTATGTACATAACTTCAGCCCCCTCCAAAGGAAAAGCGACTGAAATTCATACATAAACATGTAGCCTTGTAGTAGGTTTTCTCAGTTACCACAGACAAACAGTCTCTGATTCAGAGGAACTTAAGAGATAAGAATGGAAAATGAGTCCTCACAGCTTTAATTACATCGCCACTGGCAACAAGGTGTTACAGTGGCAGAATGACAATTGCTTTTACTCAGAGTATAGATTCAGGGTCAATATGCTATTTCATCCTAGTACACCCGAGCAGATGAGCACCATGTTGTTTCTGTATTGGCCTTGCAATACTTGATTCCTGCAGGAAAAGTTAGTCTGATGTGCAATTAGAATTACAGGAGATACACGCATCCATAGCTAACGAGAGCTAGGTTTTGTAGATTATATTGAATGTGGTGCGTTTCATTTAAGCTGTCACTGAAAATGTGGGTAATCTTTTACATTTAAAGACCAGAACCATCTTGCCTTTCCAAGATTTTACCTGTGTTTAAGCACAAGTATTTCTCCAGGATGAAGTTTGAAAATGATCAGCTATCATCCCTGAAGTCCTAAGTTACCTTGTTAAAATTCACACAGAGCACTTTAAGTTTGTATAACTCCTCCCATGCCTTGGTGAACTCTTTCCCCCTCTCTTCACAGCACAGTAATAAGGTTACACAAGTCATTTGGTTATGAACTCCACATAAGTCCATCTGATCACTGGAGAACAAACAAGTAAGTCTCATCACTTGCCGAGCAGGAAAACTACAACTGTATCTTACCTTTCTGGAGTTACACAGGCACCAACGGGCAGTGAAGTGGGTTGATATTCTTTCTGCAAATCACTAAAGACCTTGTACGACCAGGAAACCTGCCTCTTAGAGCATAGCAGAGCAGTGATGCTGACACCTTTGGGAGAGGATGGGGAAACCCGTCAGCAATTTCAGCGTCTTCTGGCCTTTTGATTAAAGTCTTCCCACACCCACCCCCACGCCCAAACTAACTAAACCCCTTTGCTAGTGGTAGACAACCACTGAACTGTTTCTGCTTCGAGAGCCTACTTTACTTTCCATAACCTTCCCTTCTATCCAATGAAAAGCAACTGTGGCCTTTTACTAAGTAAATGAGCAAATATTTTCCCAGTGTTCACCAGGTTAGATCCCCATTTAATTAAACTGGCTCATTATGTCCCTATCTGATTAGCAGAGTAGAATCAATTATTCAATGCACAAACATGGCTGCAGGAGCTAGAGGTGTATACAGAGCTGTTCATTTAATTCCAAGGACACTAATTAGGTACAAAGCAAGCAATAACTTTAACAATTGCAGGCACAAGCATACATGCAGTACAGGACAAGGGGAAAAAAAAAAACAGGCCTTCATTTTCTTAATAAGCTGGATTCTCTTCCCCCTAACAGGGTCAAGAAAAAACAGAAAGCGAGAGAGGATGAAATGTAGATCAAGAAAGCCAAGCATCCAGGAAATAACCCTTGGGATTTGCATATGTAATGGTGTGCTGCTACTTTTGTACTTTATAATCAAACAGTAGGCAATTATCCAAATTATTGACAGCAGATTTCTCATTTCAACTGCAAATTAAGGCCATTAATAAAGCTTTCTAATGCAAAAGTGACTAATTAACTAATGGAATGGAACTCTGAAGCTGTGATATCAAAACCAGTCCACCACATATTGTGGAAACACAGGGGAACTAATTAGTTTAATTATCAAAACAGCTAATTAAAATTACACAGTTGCCTAATTAGTTCTTTGCATTTTTTCTCTGGTTTAATTGACAGGATGGAGTTAAATAGGTAACCGGTCTCAAAGAGGGAAAGGGAAAAAACCAGGAATAGCTTCTGCTGAATATTTTAGCTGATGTTATCTCATTCATGTGGCAGACCAGTAACAGGAAAATAAATGACTCTCATCCTTTTGGTAAGCAACTCCAAATTTTCCAGACATAAATCTGCCCTCAGAGTAAGCTATCTAAAAAGATTTTCATGAAGTTAAAGGGCTGGGACGTCTTGATGCCTCCAAAAGGTCAGGGCGAACACATATTTTGGAGGAGGACAGCATGTGGTTTTTCTTCAGGAAGTTAATTTTTCACTTAGTTTAATTTATACTGTACTGTATGTGTGGTTCCCTAATCACTGCCAAGGGACATGTAAAAACGGCTTAGATAGCAGAGTCGCTTCTACGCCCGAGTGCTGAAAGCTAGTGAGTGCTGGTGGTAGCAGTGACTGAATCTGAGATGAAAAACAGGTGCCTCTCCACAAGGTCTGAGAACTTTCTTAAGCTAATTACTTGATTCTGAGAAATAATAACAACAACAACAGTCGTATTCACCGCGGTCTCAAGGATCTTTCTTCCCACTCTGCAGAGAGAATACAGCCCAAACAGGCTTTCCCTATCATTTCAGCACTTTTGGTGCTGGTCAGCACCCACAAATCCAAAACCTGGGTTGCCCTGTTCCTAGAACTATTAGAATCATGGAACTTTTTAACTGGAAAAGAGCTAAAGAAACCATAGAGTTCCTTCCTCTAAGTATAAATGAACTGAATAAAAATGTGTCATGCATTCTGATGTCTTCAGGGGATATATATCAGTTACTGGCCATGTGTGGAAAGTATTTCAAAATGATATTTTAAAATATAGCATCGCTCTGATAGCTTTCTCAATGAAAAGCAAATGGGCAAATAAGGTTATCACTGTTGTTAATGATTTTTGCTGGGCTTTTATTAGTCAATATGTGGGCCATGTTTTCAATATTATAAACAAATTTTTTGTGACTCTTTTCTGCCCAAATGACAGCTTTGTATTTAATATTATCAAAATTTGGGGGGTAGTTTGGCTTAAAAAGTGAGGGATACTTAAGTGAGCGGGGTCTTCTTGTTCCTGCCTTTTGTGGTTTCACTTTTTTTCCTTTTATATATTAACAATTTGTGTCCAACTAAAAATTATATAATTAAAATAGTATACTATATATAAAATAATATGTATAGCTATATACATATATATAATGAAATATAAAATAAAATGAGTATTCATAAATCTATCCTACAGCTTAAGAGCTAAAACATGACAGATATCTTTGAAGTTATCTATGTTCCATTTGGAATGCATTCGCCTGCTCTACCCCAGCGAGTTAAACACTACCCTGAGTTTTGCATATATCATTCTTTTAGCACATGTATGTACCATTAAAATATATTATTTAGTTTTGCTTAATTATATAAACAGAACATAATTAAGTCAACAGTCATTGGGGGATTGCTTTTATCATCTAACATAATTTCACTAAGACTCATCTATATAGCTGCATAGCAATTTAATGCATTTACTTTCTCCTATATAATATTCCTGTGTATGAATAAACTTTATTTATCTATTCCTTTGTTGATCACTTGGAAAGCAATCTGGAATTATTCTAAAGCTGAGAATGCACATATTTTAAAACCTAGCAATTTCACGTCTGAGAAAACACTCATACATATATGTTAAGAAATGTATAAAACATATTTTTAGTAAATGGTTATGAGTTTTCTTAATTAGATTATTAATTATAATTAATCTTCACTCCTTACATACTACTGTTGAAACCAACAGAATCAACAGTGTAAATAAGAGGGTAAAGAGGGGTTGTAGAGATGCCCTGCAGATAAAAAGGTTATTTGTTCAATGTTATCTAAATTATTTGCATTCAATATTCAATAAATATTTCTGAGTACTCCCATGTATCATGCACTTTTCCATTCATAGGGGATGTAGCACTGAATAAAATTGAAGTGGCTGCTAGCATAAGGCCTTATTTTGTTGTGGAATATAGATACTGAACACAAATAAAGAGTATGATATTAAGTAGTGGTAGTAGTACAGGTAAATACAGAGCCAAGTAGAAGCATAAAAAACAATGTGGCTTCTAGTTTAGATGGTATGGCCAAAGGATGTCTCTCTACCTCAATGAAGGTAAGAAAGAGGTCTTGCATGTATCTCAGGGAAGAATATTCTTGGCAGAACCACAAAGACTGTAAGGTGGTATTATTTTTATTGGTTTAGAAAAGCAGTAGAGATGTCACTGTAGGTGAAAAGGAATTGGTAAACCAAAGAAAGCTCAGATAATGTTGGAGAGTTAGACCAAGGCAAGCTCACATAGAGATTTATATCATTTAGTCCAGGTGTCATTGATGTCCTATAGTCTATAGTCCTATAGTCTGGATGTGAATAAAAGGGAACTATTTGATATTTTTATGCAGGAGAGTTAGTTAAATGATACACATTATTTATGATGTTTAGAAACATCATACTGGATAATAAATTGAAAAACCTGTAGCAGGGGAAAAACAGAAGCAGGAAAACCTCTTGGATGGGAGTGATGGTCATTTAGATGAGAGAGGATGGTGTCTCAGTTTAGGTGGCAACAAGGGAGCTGGTAAGAAGTGATTAGCTGGAGAATAGATTTTAAAATGGAGTCAGAAGGATTTGTTGATAGATTACTTGTAAATCTGTAAGAGGGAGAAGTCAATAATGACTTCAATGTTTTTGGCTTGAGCATATACGTTAAAGATGATGTCATGCATAGAGATAGAAAATTATGAAGTAGGGGCAGGCTTAAGTAAAAAAAATTAAATGTTTGGTTTGGGGCATGTTATGTATGAGATATTTGTTAGATATCCAAGTGGAGTTGACATGCCAAGTAAATACTAGGTAAATTATTCTGGAGTTCAGGTAGAGCTCGGGGATGGAGATAACAATCTGCATTTGGAAGTCACAAAAGGGGTGATATTTAAAGTAATGGAATATGATATGATCATCTAAGTGCTTCGCATAGACAAAGAAGAAAAAAGGTATGAAGATGAGAGCTGATGTGGCTGACTGATTGCATTAAAGGCCTCATATCTATTTCCTTCTCTTTACCCATTCTCTTTGCCATGTAACTGGGCTATCACATCCTTATTCTGGGCCTAAAACTCTCTTTGGCCCATGGGATGATGATGGTGGTGATAAAAGCAAAAGCTTGAGAAAGTACTTGTACATTTCCGCTCTGCTATTACATTCTACCCTTACCGTGAGAAGATGCCCAGACAGCTTTTGTCCCAGCAGGAGCATGGGAGATACAGGGTCAACCCAAGGTGCATGAGTACGCCTAGCTAAGTGCATTCTAGATCAGATGAACCTCACAGACAAATGAAGTGTCTAAATGTTTATTGTTGACTGACATTGAATTTTAGAGTTGTATTTTATGAGCATTATCATAACAATATATATCCAATACAATATTTAGAGGTTTGGATAAGGTAAGAGTCACAAAGGATAGTGAAGAAAGCATCAATGGAAAAAATAGGATAAATGGTATCCAGAAACCCAAGAGATGGAAATGTTTCAATAAGGAGACGTAATCAACTATGACAAATGCAGTGAGAGTTTATGTAAAATGGAAACTAAAAACTGATCAGCACATTTGGCAAAATGATTTTATGAATGTCTTTGATAAGTGTGGTAGGAAGAAAAGTCCAATTTAAGAAAGTTCTAGGGAGGACAATAGATGAGCACGTTGAGATAATTTAAATTAGAGAGTCTGTTCTAAAGGGCAATGGAGAAATGGGGTTATGGTTGGAAGGGAACGTGACTTAGAAGAGAGGTTTTATTTATAGATGGGCTATATTACAGATCACTTGTACGTGGATAGGAAGATTTAGTTCATTGGGGAAATAAAACAGATGACACAGGAGAAAAGAGAAATAATCAGAGTAGTGAAGACTTTTAGTTGGTAGATCGGGATAAGGTCTGGTGTACAAAAGGTGGAGTGTCCCTTAGATAGGAAAATGGGCAATTCTTCTATAGCTATAGGCATGAAGGCAAAAATATAGAGAGGACTTAAATAAAGAGAGGCTGGTCAGCTTGCCAGATGTAAGGATTAAGTTTTCTTCTGAGGGTTTATTTTATTTTTTTAATTAATGAATGAAGAATTAAAACTATGACCTGGAGGGAGAAAGAGGAGTATGGTAGACAGAATTCTAAGATGATTCCTTATGACCGTTACTCATATCATATGCTCCCTTCTGAGTATGGGTGGGACTTATGAAGAAACACCACTCCTGTGATTATATTGCTTATTGTTATATGAAAAGAGAGAGATTATCCTGAGTGGACCTGACCTAATGAGGTTAGCTCTGTTTAAAAAAAAAAAAAAATTGTCTCAGAACAGAAAATCAGAGGGTTATACCTGGCTGGCCTCAAAGAAAGCAAACAGCCATTTTGTTAACTGCCCTATGGGGCACTTGGCAAGGAACTGGGATGGCTTCTAGGAGCTGAGAGTGGTCCCTGGCCAACAACTGGCACTAAAATGGGGACCTCCATGCTACAACAGAAGCGAATTCTGTTAACATCCAGCAAGTTTGGAGGATGCCCTTGGGAGAGAGTTGCAGCCCGGCCTAATATCCTGTTATCAGTCTGGCGAGACTCTGAGCGGAGCATCCAGCCAAACACATCTGAACTTTAAATTACAAAACAGTGAGATTATAACTTAATGTTGCTTTAAGTCACTAAGTCCGTGGTCCATAAGATCTCAGACATTGGGATGCAAAGAAAAGGGCATCTCAGAGAACGAAGAATGAACTGACTACAGAATACAGAACGGTTATGAGACAGAGTGGAGAACTCACTTGAGGCAGTAATAAATTTAAAGTAAGACTTGTCAGAATTAGAAACTTGGATAAAGGCAAAGACTGGTTTAGGTGTTAGATTTAACTCAGATAGAGGATGGGCCAGTGAAATACGTGGAAGGAGAAAGGGGCAAGGGAAAGAAAGTTATATGCAGAAGAATGATCTTTATGTTAGGGCAAGTTACTCAAACAGGCTGAGTAGGGGAGTCGGGGAGTGAGGACAAGAAGAGGGGTAACACAGGGAAAACTCAAGTCCAATGCCCTGGATGTCTCAGTGGGATTAAAGATCTGAAGAAGGGGATCTTGTCAAAGCAGTCAAAGCAAGCTGACAAGGAGGAGTCTGCAATTATAAATTGGCCCTTAGATTTTATTTGGATTAGAGACCTTGACCAACCTTGTATCACTTTGCAGTGTCCTGAGTTTTGACCAAACTCTGCAGTAAGCTGACCTCTTTTCTCCTGAGTCTCCCATGTTTGAATGCTATTCCATCATTTATGAGTCTCTTCCCCAACTTTTGGGGATGCATTTCTCTGAGACTCATCCTCTTCTCAAACATGAATTCTTACAGAAAAGGCTTGATTATTAGTCACAGTACCTTACTGGGATATTAGCAATCCAAATATTCTCCTCAATTTCAAATAAAGCCTTTGTCTTTGGTTTGGTAAAAAAAAAAAAATTCAGTCGCTGATATTTAGAATAAGAAGATATTTTGTTGTTTCTGAAAACCACAGCACTTTCTGCCTCCTCTAAAACAGACCTGCAAAGTAAGGGTTATGGGCTAAATAATCTGTTTATTTAAAGAACATAATGTGTTCTGTAAATAATTTTTTTATTACAGTTACACCCATTTGTTTACCTATTATCCGAGTGTGCTTTTGTACAACAATGGCAGAGTTGAGTAGTCCAAATGAAGACTGTACAGCACACAAAATCTAAAACATTTACAAACTGTTTTTTTCAGGAAAACTTGCTGACCCTTGCCCTAATATCACCTTGCTCATGCCCTTTGGGTTTCATTATTCCTCCTCACCTCTATGTTATAAATGTTTAGAAATGGAGGAATAGGAATTGGAAAGATTAAAAAAAAAGAGATAAAGATGTAGTATAGATTTACTAAATGTTTTTGCCTATAGCCCTGGAAAAGGGGAGGGAATCTAAAGCAAAGTATATATGAACAAATGAACAATCATACTCTTGCCTTTATGCTTTTTATTCTGTGAGAAGAGAAGGAATTGAACTTTCTCAAGAAAGAGTAGTGCAATTGCAACACTCTGGTATGTTCTGGCATGCCTTTATGATGAAGAATACTGCTAAAGTTTGTTAACCCTTTGTGTCAGAGAGACAGAATTTGTTTTTTTTTTTTGAAATTCACTTTTCCGTGGTGACTCAGTGAGTCACAGAATATACTTCTGTATTTCTAACTGATAGATTTAATTTTTTTCTGTATCCATTGGACCCTGGGTTCTGGATCAAGATGAGCTAATATTGTTTCCTATGACAAAAATATAAACACTAGAGAGACTCTTTCCTTAAGCCAGCCTGAGACCAGCCTGATACAATGCAGAAAAACTTCAAAGTCATATTACAGAAAATTACAATGACCTCATCTTTTCTAAAATAAATCAAGAGGGGCACCTTGGTGGCTCAGTCGGTTAAGTGTCTGCCTGGGGCTCAGATCCTGATCTTGGGATCCTGGGATTAAGTCCCTGCTCAGTGGGGAGCTTGCTTCTCCCTCTCTCTCTCCAGCTCCCCCTGCTTGTACACTCTCAATAAAATAAAATAAAATAAAATAAAATAAAACAAAATATAGAGATGTATAATTGTTGTTAACATTACTCTTGTTTTCTAAGTCAGTCTTAGAGGTTTTTCAGTATTGTACTAGTATCTTCAGAGAAATATCTTTTAGTTTTTGATGATCAACTCCATTGGTTTTTGTTTACTTAGATGTTTACTTTTCATTTTATGAATTTTTGATCTGAGTCCTTATGATTTTCTTTCTTCAACTTTGGGTTTACTATGCTATCTCTTTGAATTTATTGCATTGAGTATTTTGTTGAGTTTACATAGCAGATGGCCAATTTTTGTGAATGTTCTATGTATGCCTGCAAAGAATATATAGCCTTTTTTTCTTGATGACAGTGTAAAAAAAACCTAACAATTTTGATTACATATAAATTGTGGCTTGAAACATAATCATTATATACTTATATTATTTTAATGATTCTTTTCAAAATTTTTTGATGTTTGAAGTCTACAGTTTACTTTACTTTCTCAATACTCTATTCCCCAATAATGTAAAATACTCAAATGTTTTAACGCCAATATTCCTCCCTTCCATCTTCTATGTTTTTTGTCTGGCACTTCAATTTCATCTTATTTTCTGAACTCCACAAAACTAACTTCTGTTTTACAGTCAAATGTAGAAGCTTCTGTTTTCTTCTATAGTCTCTTACTCTGTGACAGCTGGGAATTTTCTGTGCTTTCTCTCTGTTTCTCTCTCTTTTTCATTTATTCTCACGTTAAGTCAAAATTACTCTGATTTCATTTCTTCATTTCTGTTAAATACATGTCTTTTTCCCCACTGTCCCTGCTCTTTCCTCCAAACCAGTGAAGTCTACCATTATCTTACTCTGGACCACAGTTGAGTTTCCTACTTGGTCCTCCTGCCTCCAGCCTTGCTCTTTTCTCCCCACTCTACCCACACTGCAGCCAGAGTGGGATTTCACATCAAAACACGATTTCTTGCAGAGGTTCCCTTTTTTTTTTTTTTTAGAAAAATCTAAATTCCTTGATGTGGCATAACATGATGTTAGCTCTACTTCCACAGCCTAGTTTCTACCCACTTCTTCTCTTAGTAGTCTTTGGTTGACTTAACTATAATTGCTTTTTAAAAATTTTCTGTCTTTCCTGGTAGACACAAATCTGTGATGGCAGGAATAAAATCTGTAGTGCTTATCATATAAAACCACTTAATAAATATTTGGTTAATTAATACTGAATGGATTTTTGAAAGCATGGAATTATTAAACAAAAGTGTTATTCTGGTAATATGCTTATATTAGAAAACTTCTGATGAGAAATGCATTGGAAATTACCCCAAAGGGGGATTTGATAACGAGTGAGTTTATCTTACATCCTCCAAAGGGGAAATATGGAGACTTTATGAGCCAACAAGGTGGCCAAGTAATCCTAAAATTTAGATAATGACAGTAAATAGAGAACACAGCATATTTTCTACAGTGAAACAATTGGCAAGAGAAGACTGAGAGTTATAGCAAAAGATTGTAGACGAAATGAAATTGAAAACTGAAATTGTAGGCAACTCTTTTCTCTAGAACTCAAGGAATGTTTGATCTTGAGATAAATCACTTCATCTCTTGATGTCTCAATTTAACTATTGAGTATATAATGAATGATTATTCTTAACTACTGCATGGGGTATTGTGAGACTTAATTTGCTAATGTTTATAGAGTGCTTCAGATTGTCTGATTAAAAGTATGAAGTATCATCATTATACTATAAAAGAGCATGTGAAATTTTATTTTAATTTCATAAATATGAAATTACACCTTTCTACTTTCACTTAAAATGGTCTGAAATTCATACACATAGATTGGTGCATGTTTGAATCTAAGTCTCTAGGCACTTATGTTAACTGTTCTTACAACTATCTTTAGGCCTCATCTGCATTTCTATTATTCAGAAAGTTCACAAGACTTTGACAGAAATAGATGTGAAAGGGCACAACTCCTTTTTTTTTGTTATTGATTTATTGCCCAAATAAGTTGAGATTACTGTATTATGATTATTTTTTCTTTCTTTTCAACCTTTCATTTTTTTGGTGAATGCTTCCCTCATTGTTAAATGTGATTAGTTTTCTATATATGGCAATTTTCCCCTCACATTATTAAATATCCTCTCAAGTACAATTTTGTGCCCAATGAGTGGAAGTCTACAGGTTCAATTATTTCTTTCTGAGACACTTTCTGGTGCTCCATGCTCTAGCTTCTCTCTATCCAGGCGCTCTCCATCCATGCCTGCTGCAGACCTTAAGAATTCAGTGTGACACTCCTCTGGTGTTTCCCTTATTTTCGGAATGTATTTTTTTAAACCTCTTGGTTTTCTGCCTGTTCCTCTAGAATCTTTCTTGGAAATGTGTATGGGAGGTGAAAATTTGGTAATATTGCCTGCAGAATGTATGTATGTATGTATGTATGTATTCATTTTAGAGAGAGAGTGAGTTGGGAGCAAGGAGAGAAACACAGTGGGAGGGAAGAGGGATAGAGGGGGAGGGAGAGGCAAAGAATCCCAAGCGGACTCCATGACAAGTGCAGAGCCCAGCTTGGGGCTTAATCTCACCACCCTGAGATCAACCTGAGCTGAAACAAAGAGCTGGATGCTTAACTGACTGAGCCACCCAGGTGCCCTCAAACTGTCATTTTTTTATTTAAAAACTTAGTTGATAGTTTGAATACAAAATTCCTGCAGGAAATATTCTTCACTCAAAATGTTACAGAATTTCCCCATGTTCCTTTAGTTTCAGTGTTGCCATTTTTACTTCTGATATTTCTATTCTATATATATATTGTTATATATATATATATATAAATACCTATAAATTTTTCTTGCCAAGTTTAGGATCTTCTTTTTATCCTCAGTGTTATGTAATTGCATGATGAAACATATTAGTAATCTTTTTTTTCATTTATTGTACTTGGGACTCATAACTGCTTCTATATTCATATTCTGTATTCTATATTCATATTCTATATTTTATATTCAACATGTTATGATATCATATATTATGTAGCCACTGAAAAAGAGTATCAGAGTGAATAAGGAAAATAATGTTTTACTATAATTATGAAAATGAAAGACTTCTAAAAAGGCTGTGGGACTCCCTAGGACCTCCAGACCACAGTTTAACTGCTGCTGTATATACAAACCCACACACATGTGCATACACACAAAACCTTTTCTAGTATTATCTTGTTGGGGTTTTTTTTTTTTTTTTGTCTTGTTTTATATTTTTTCTCCAGAATTTTTTTTTTTCTCATCTTATTTGTTTCATTTGTTTTGGTCTTTCTTTTTTATGCTACAGGCTTTCTCAAACATCTGATAACATTTGACTGATGGTCCACAGTTAAGTATAATATACTGAAATCCTGATTGGTCACTATGGTTGGGGAAAGAATTTTCAACTAATGAGTTCATCCTAAGGAAGTGGCTTTCAATCCTATTAGAAGTAATGACCACTATTTTTTAAAGAAAATAATTAATAAAGCTCCACTTACTACTCTGAAATGAGAAGCATAGTAGTATGACCTACCCTATCAATGCATATAACTTCACCAAAAGTAATATAATGTCATAACTACAAAGTAAAAAGGAAATAGAAAATATTTAATAATAAAATTATATGCATTTCAATGTGTAAACCATCAGACATGGCTACTCTACACTTACTGTGGACATACTGAGGTAATTATATGCTTGCACTTACTTGGAGAATCTCTAAAGGGGACAGCTGTGAATACAAACTGATACAGTTGTGCTGCTGAGTAGCACTGATATTGTCAATATCATGAGCGACACTTGTCTTGGAGATGTGATCTTACGAAATGAAAAATTCTTGACTAAACTCCAAACCAAACAATATTTTATCTAGCTTCAATTTATAAATGCATCCCCAAAATACTGTCTTTGTTAAGGTTATGTCAAAATACATTGTGTTTATATGTAAAAAAACTGTTGTTTTGTAAAAAACGTAAGTAGGTCCTAGATTCATACAGCTTTAAAAACTTTTTCTTTTTCCTATTTGATTGTCTACTACCATATCAGAAAGTCTTTAGGGATGTGGGTTAATTCTCCACTGGGGGAGTTTCATACATGAGAAGATGTCTGGAATCTGACTCTTACCCATTAAATCCCAGTAGTGCTCTCCCAATCACTGCAACAACCTATAAATTTGCAACTCACTATTCCAAGAATTACTGCTCTGCCATAGTCATAGCAAGAGCCTGAATTTTGCATGGAAAACCTTAAAGGCTGATTAAACCATCAGTTGCTCACTTAGTTTATAAATCAGCCCTTCATCCCCTGAGACTTCTTTGTGTGGCCCTGAAATTCTCTGGCTCTGAGTCTTCGAGAGAGGGAAGTGAGAGTGGGCTGGCTGGCTGGGTTGAAGGCTAAAGTTTGAGAAGGCTGGATTGCTGAGAGTGGTCAGGATTTACCTAAATGCCCAAGGGCTTATTACAGAAACTCTTAGCCATCTCTGGTTACATGCCCTGTGGCTCCTGACTTTGGTTACAATAGGTGCTTTGCAGTATCCTCCAGGGAAAACTGGCTTCTTTCTCCTCACTCTCCTTTTTTCTTCTTCTTCCTTTTTTTAATATTGTTAATATTAAAATATTAATAATTTTATTTTTCTCAGTGTTCCAAGAGTCATTGTTTATGCACCACACCCAGTGCTCCATGCAATACGTGCCCTCCATAATACCCACCACCACCAGGCTCACCCAACCTCCCATCCCTCCCCTCCCCAAACCCTCAGTTTCTCAGAGTTCACAGTCTCTCATGATTTGTCTCCCCCTCCAATTTCCCCCAACTCACTCCTCTCCTTCTCCCAATGTCCTGTCATTCCTTATGCTCCACAAGTAAGTGAAACCATATGATAATTGGCTCTCTCTGGGTGACTTATTTCACTCAGCATAATCTCCTCCAGTCCTGTCCATGTTGACCCAAAACAAAGAGGCAACTCAAAGAATGGGAGAAGATATTTGCAAATGACACTACAGACAAGGGCTGATATCCAAGATCTATAAAGAACTCCTCACTCTCCTTTCAATAGGCACAATAGTCTTAGCTTCCTCTGGTCTTTTGTCTTTTTGGCCAGTTAGCTCTCCTTCATTTATTTTCATTTTTAAAAATTTGTTGACCTCTCTTATCTGCTGTTGTCTTTTCCCTGGGTCTCCTCCTCGAGGTTGTAAAGATTTTTATTGCCTCTCACTTTTGGAAGATAATAAAGTTTAAGAAATAGCATTTAATCAACAATATTGAATTGGAAGTCCCTGTATTAATTTTGTAATTAGAAAAATCAATATTGTTTAAGGCATGACCGACACAAAGGATTTATAAAAAGGAAAGCCTAAGAGATTTCTAAACTATTACTTGCATTCTCTCAATTTTAATATCACAAATCTGTATGTCTGGACTACATCATCACAATCTCTGTTCTATTAGAATTGCCTTTCTAACAGAACTATGCCTTAACATTACTATTTAAGTTTTCACACACGGCTGATAAAAGACAACAGCCCTCTGTGGAATGTCTCTGCATTGTCATAAAAAGTGTTATCATGGCACTAATTTATTTCATTGAATGTTGTCTCCTCATTTTAAAATTTTTATTTATTTCCACTCAGGGACCAAAAAAACTTTATACTGGTACTAAAATTTCCCTTGTGTTTTTTTTTTTTTTTTTTTTTTTGTTCTGGAGAAAGAACATTTAAAGATTACAGAACTTAGTTTCTCTATTTCTCTTTAATCAGGATATTTTGAAATGGGTAGGGCATTTCTCTGACCTTTACCCTTTATGTTTTATGAACTGTCTTTTATCTTTTTCCATACATTTGGTAAATTGAAGGGATTCCATCTTCAGAAGTAGGAGGTGATTCAAACAAATCAATAAAAATAATAAATAAGTAAAATTCTGAAATCGTGTGCAATGTTAAGAGACAAGTATATAAGATGAATTTAGTGTAAACATAAAATTTAAAAAATAAAAATAAAGCAAAAATAAAATTATTTTATTTATATTATTATGATATAATTGCATACAAATGGGATATAATTAATTTAGGAATATTGCTATTGCCTATTGCTATTTGTTAAGGGTCGCATCTTCTATTATCTCCTTTCATTTCTCTAAATCTCTCTGCTTACATTAGGAATGAAGTAGCTGTAGTAAGTTGTGACCTCAGCAGCTTCCTCCTCTTCCTCAGGCCCAGCCTTTGCTTCTCTCTGTCTCTGGCTATTGCTCCCTATTTCAGCCATCTGGGTATTTTGTGAAATCAATGGGGAGGTAAGTATACTTCATCATATGACTCTCATGAAAAATACAAGAATTAGACATTTTTTACACATACACTGAAAAAAATGGAAAAGAAAAATCCAGTCAAATTTAAGAAGAAAATAACAGAGAGGCATAAAGGCTTTGCTGATCTTGAAGCCAGTAGAAGTTTGGGATAGTACAAATGTTCTTCCAGTTAATGGAAGATCTTTGGCCAAAAAAGTTATTATCTCTTTAATTCCTTTGTATCTGATCTAGAAAGAAACAAAATATGAAATTATATACATATTACATACATATATCTTTATCTAAAATCAAGAAAATGTGCTACCTTTATGGTGTGCTTCATTATAGTAATGATATATCTTGCTTTTTCATAGGACTTTATTATTTTTTATTTACCAATAGAGGTTAGAATAATATTCTAAATATTAATCAACAAGTTATTTGGCCTATATTGTGTCAAAAAATGAAGAATGTAATGCTTTCATCAAATTGACTACAATTATAAAAGGAAACCTACAACTCAAAAGCAAAAGCAAAACAAAAAAACACTAAAAAATGGGCAGAAAATTTGAATTGACAATTTTTCCAAAGAAGACATACAGATGACCAACAGATACATGAAACGATGCTCTACATAATTTTTTAAAGATTTATTTATTTTAGAGGGGAGAGGGGCAGAGGAAAAGAGTCTTAAGCAGGTTCGGTGCTCAGCAGAAGTCAGACACAGGGCTCGATTCCACAAGCATAAGATCATGACCAGAACAGGAACCCAGAGTCAGTCGTCCAACAGACTGTGCCACCCAGGCACCCCAGAATGCTCTACATTTTTAAGCATTGGAAAAATGCAAATAAAAACCACAATAAGATATCATCTTACACCTATGAGAATGGCTCTTACCAAAAAGACTAGAAATAACACATGTTGCCAAAAATGTAGAAAAAAGGAAACACTGGTGTCCTATTGGTGGGAAAGTATATTGGTACAACCACAATAGAAATGATCACAGAGCCTTCTCAAAAAATTAAAAGTAGACCTATCTTATGATCCAGGAATTCCACTTCTGAGTATGTGTTTGAAGAAAATAAAAATATTGCGGTGTCTGGGTGGCTTGTTGGTTATGCTTCTACCTTCAGCTCAGGTCCTGATCCCAGGGTCCTGGAATGAGCCCCATGTTAGACACTCTGCTCAGAAGGGAGTGTGTTTCTCCCTCCCCTCTGCTTGTGCTCTCTCTCTCTCAAATAAACAAATAAAATCTTAAAAAAAAAAGAAAAAGAAAAATACTAACTCAAAAAGCTACATGTATCCCCATGTTCATTGCAGCATTATTTGCAATAGCTAAGATTCATATAAAATCTTTTTTTATTCATAAATGTATGGATAAAGAAATTGTGGCATTTATACATAATGGAATATTACTTGGCTAAAAAAGAATGAAATTTTGCTATTTGTGACAACATGGATGAAACTTGAGGGTATCATGCTAAGTGAAATTACTTAGAGAAAGACAAATACTGCATAATTTCACATAGATGTAAAATCTAAATAAAATTAAAAAAATTAAAAACAATAAACAAAACAAAATAAAGTCATAATGAAGAGAACATATTGATGTTTGCAAGAGGGAGGGATGGAAGAAATGGGTGGACTGTTTTAGTTTAGTTTTGTTTTACTTAAATATGTTGAATTTTAAAATCTTATAGCTATGTGAAAGCACTAAGCTGAAAACATAAAAACTCTTACTTAAAATATTTGCCAGAATAAAATCTTGTTTGATTGTGACTCCAGAATACTTACCCCCAAAACACTGACATGAATGATTTTTCTAATTTAAAAATTTTAGTGAACTTTAAAAATATTTAGCACCATATCACTTTATTTGAAAGCTAAATGTCTGTGTTAGTTCTACATAACAAAGCTAATTTAAGTTGTTATTTTTTGTGTCATCTAGGGAAATGTATTAAAGAAAAAAGTCTCCAAAGATTTTTGCATTTATTAAAGGGATATTTAAAGGATGTCAAAGGATGATGAGACCATTATACAGTATCCAATATAAAAAGGTAAAGTTGAATTTTTCCCTCATTATTGTAAGGGAATATTATGCTGGAATTATGCAAAATCTTTCTAGTTCAGCAAACTACTAATTTTATAAAGGTTTTAGGGAGTTCAGGGATTGGCAGATGTTCGAAAGCATGAATGGGTTGTCATCTGTAAATGTATGGTTACTTGGGTGTGACTATTGTTGTTTGGTTGGTCCTCAGAGGTATATTAATTGGGGAAAATTTATTCCTAATTGGCTACTTCAAAAATAAGGACACTGTTGGTTGGCTAGCTTTTAAAGTGTGTTTAATAAAGTAAGTTATTTATTGATTGAATGAAGTTAAACATAGTTCTGATAGCTTCTTATTACCATGGCTAAAGAATATTAGTCTTTTCCTAGGAGTGTGGAAACTTGTAAAACTCTTAATCGTTATTTTTTTCTTCACTCAGTCAAAGCAGCAAGATATCATTAAGAATTGTCCAGACTTTCACTTCTGTTGTTGATTCTTCTTGAAGATGGGATTTCATTTGTGAAGACCTGATTTTCATTTTGTGTCAAATGACAAAATTTATTTTTTTCTTTTTTTTTTTTCTTCATTGAATCACTTATTGAAACATCTGCCAGGACAATGGTTGTGCTGAAGAATTTGAGACACTGGACAATAAACATTAAATGACTGTGAGACAGGCAAGAATAATTAGAAATACTATAAGAAGGGACTAGAATATACTTTGTTACCATAACCTGAGACTTTTCAGGCGTGACCAAGAAAACAAGTCCCAATATTCCCTAAGCTGCCTTTTTTATTAACTTAGATGTAGATTGTTTTATTCCACTTGTCATGTTAGTTCAGGTAGAACATGAAGTGTTAGTAATGGTTTTGATTGGACAAAAATAATTCAACACCATTCTATCATCTATAACCATAAACCAGGATTATGATGGCCTTGGGTGGAAGCTGTCTACTTTGTGTCATCTCTTTGTAAGGTTCATCTTACATTTCTGCTTTAATCATTGTAGCTATAACTATTTAATGATACCTTCCTAAATCTTGTGCCATACCTAACACGTTAGGAATAATTTTATTTCAAGAAAATGAAATTGTAAGATGTAATGTTTTATCAGTTTTTCTTCCATTTACCCTCAGTTCAAGAATTCTTCCTTATTACATTGTGAACATCTTTGTTATATATCAAACTATTTTATCAGTGGCTATTTATCCATGACAAGTCTCTCCAGGAAAGCAGAAACCACTTCAATTATTACAACACAAAAAATTTAATGGAGTCAAGTGATTACACAGGTGAGGACTGAGCTAGGACACCAAATGTGACATGGTAAGACAATCCACAGATCAGAAACAGAACGAAGCCACTACTACAAGGTCAAAGGGAGCCCAAGCGCTAGTTTCACCTTTAAATACCTCATCAGTGGGACTGCTTGGTAGGAGCAGAAGCTGCTGAGGAGGGATAGCTGCTGCCAGAGACAACACTTCAGGTAGACAGGGAGGAGGAACACCCTGGCTTTTCTTTTCCTTTCACCAGCCAATATTTTGCCAAGGATGCCCATTGGAGAAGCCAGCTAACATATGATCTTGAGAAATGAAACCTATGGATGTCAGCTTTCCTGTTGAGGGGAGAATGAGACCTGAATCTTATTGGAAAGAGGCCTAGGATCGGCACTAACCAGCCAGGGATCCTCCTGCTACTCATCATCTACTCCCACCTTTCCACCTGCATGTACATCTCATACAACTTCATACCTTAGCATAAGTGAATCGTTTTAAAAGATGAATCAACTTTCTATCACAAGTAGAGACATGCTGTCAGTCTCTCCTAAAAATAAGAGACCCCACTACATACTTTTTGTTCTTCTAATCTCATTCCTAAGGACAGCTTAAGTCACTTGGTGTTTCATGGTTAATCTTCAAAAAGGTACACTAGCGGCCAGAAACCTTTCTAAAAGGAGGGCATTTGTAACCAAAGGAAACCAAGAATTTACTCTAGAATCTTAGCATTTTTATTCTCCTTTGGGGGTTTTCTAGACACTCCCTGTAAATTTTTATTTACTGGTAAACACTTTGAGTATCATTGGTATCTGCTACATCAGAAGTCTTAGGCAGCAAGGCAATTTGGACCTGCTGGAGAGTCTTCTGCTCTGGATTCCATTTAAAAGTAGAAACCATATAGCTTTTCAGTAAATGGGGTAGAGAAACACACAAATGTGTCATATGTATTGTTCATAACCAGCAAAATATCATACTCTTCTCTTCCATAACCAAGCCCAACTGAAACCCTTGTTCTTTTAGGAACGATATTTATCAACATTGGATACTGGGTTATGATAAATTGCATTAGTCTTCCCAATCCCCTATCTTTTCTACAGGCTTGTCCTTTCCCATGGATTTTTCAGTTTTTACAACAAATACAGAATATACTTCTAAAGGAAGATCCAAATTCTGTTACTGCTCCAGAAGTGTTCATCCTGCAATAAATTCTCTGCATCTTCTGTAAATTCTCTGAATGCAAATCCCCAACACAGAGTTCGTCTTTCTAGGAAGTCAATCAAAAATGATTGGTGCCTGGAGTGGTTTAGACAAGGCAACTGTAAAATGAGATTTGGAGCTGAAACACTGGAGATAGGTAAAGCACGCGCTGTAGCAGTGCAATTGCTGAAAATTTCAGCGGTGAGAAGTGTAGAGGGATTCAGTGGTGGGTGAAGTATTTCAATATTTTGAGAAATTGAGGAGCACTAACTATCAGGACAATGGAGTCAGAGGCCCTCTTGGAAGGCTAGTGAGGCAGGCATTCAAAAAAACCCCAAAAACAAAACAGGGAAGGGTGAGAGTAATTATTCATCAAGAAAGAAGAATCATAGTCAGAGGGCCTCTTTAGTAGCATATAAAGGGACTCATCTTTTGCAGCTGGAGTACAGAAAATGATAGGAACAAACCCAGAATTAACTGTTAACACTAACAAAGCTTCTGAGAAGGTTGAATTCTCAGCCCTGGATAGACTGCTAATTCTTGTGGAGAAAAAAGTGAGAACCTGAAAATTGGAACTGGGCATATCTGGGTCAATGAAACACAAAATTTGACTCTCCAGATACTCTGAACTTTGTGCTTTAGAAGTAGCCCAGTACTTCATGCTAAAGGCCACTGCTTTCTTCTCTATGTTCCTTGCTTGACGGAGGTGCAGAGGACTCTGCTTTGCAAGGAAACAAATACTACCCATTCCAAAATTTAGCCTTACCTGCTTCTCTTCTGGCTACAAAACCAATAACTAGGGTTATGCTCCAATATAATTCAGCTGAGAAAATGGTGTGCTTATTAAGGGGAAAGGAACTCCAAAGCAGCAATAGAAACTAGCCAACGCATATTAGCAGAAGTTGGGTATTAGCATAATATATACATATAATATGTGTATTATGTGTATATATAATACAGCCTAAGGGTGCAAGAGGATCAGGGAGCATGGAAAGAAACACTTGAACTGTGTGGCAGTGTTTTGGGTCAAGTGGCAAGCAGTGTGGAAGCTGTTATGGGGTGCTGGAAATGGTGAGAATACTATTGTAGAAGTTAGGAAAAATGTGTTGTAATATTTGGAATTCTGTGGCCTATAATAATCTAGAATATAAAAAATGGAGGGAATGTACAAGTAGAGGTGGGGGATATTTCTTGAAGCTAAATGTTGAAAGCATGACTCTGATCTATGATAAGTCACTGAGAAATGTATAAGTCCAGAAGACAAATAATTAGTTATATGCCCTATATGTACAAGGCATATAAAGAAAGATCAAAAATAGGATTGAAAAACAAAATTGTTTCTCATCTATTCAAAGGTGAGACTATTAAGACGCAGTTTTTAGGAAAATAAGTGATTCATGACTTCAAAATAAAGACCCAGTCATGATTGTTGTTATGAACTGGGAGAAAAGGGAAGCTAAGGGTATGTATGAGGGAAAAAAAAAAAATTGTGTGGTTAGAATGAGTGAGAAATGAAAGATCACAAAGTTTGGTTCCCTCCTCATCGCCCTCATGATCACGTCCAAACTTCCTACTATCACTTACAATGCCTTTCACCAACTGGTTTTAGTTCTCTAGCTTCGTCTCTCACCATTCTGTCCTTAAACTTTATGCTGAGCTATCTGCAACTTTGAACTTTAAACTTTAAGCTACCTGCAGCTTCCCCTATGACCATTCATTTTCTTTCATAGTGACTGCTGTCCTAACTTTGGACAGTTCTCCATCCCTTTTTTTTCTCCCACTCTCACTGTTTTCCATCAGTACTTATTCTTGTCCTACATACTCATTTAAGCCACTGATTTGATAGCCAATAATTCTGATAGACTGATTACGGATTCCTGGAAGACTAGGTTAAGGAGCATAAAGTATGTAAGAACAAGTCTAGGGTTCATTGGATAAGCAATGTCCATCATATTGAAAGAACAGTGGCATATATACTATGCATTTTCCTTGTATTACTGCCTAAACATTACTCCTTCTCATAACCTTCCATGAAGTTTCATTAAGAAATGGTAAGTGATTTCCTATGTGCTTCTGTATTATTTTTTGCTTAGCTCTATCACAACACTTGCGTTGCATTGTATTTTCCTGTTACTGTGCATATCATCCCATTAGTCAGCATTTTACTTGATAAAGAGATAGCTTCTTTTTTATTGGCATATTCTCAGTGTCTGACACAGTGCTTTGAACACAGGAGTCAGTACATAAAATACTTATTAACTTGAGTTAACTTGTTAAATGAGTTAATTGAATTTGAGGTAGTTAAGAGATAATGAGGCTTGGTTGTTGGATGCATTGTTCAAATGTACATGATATCTTCTAGGTAAATAGGAAGTATACTTATAGGTATCTTGTAGCAATCTAACATGTAGAATTTAAGCACAAAAAAACCACGAATAGGCCATTGGATCTTTTTGTGTCTTTAATTGTATTTCTCTAATGTCTTGAGAGGAACAAACATAATTGTTTAGAGATGAATTTTGAGTATTATTTTCTCTAACTCATGTCTGTAAGACCCTTAGAAGGCCAGTTCTGGTGAAAGTCATATAAGTAACATTCATGAAAGCCAAACAAAGTGTCAGCTTTCTGTCTTTTTTTTTTTCCTTAAGATTTTATTTATTTATTTGACAGAGATCACAATAGGCAGAGAGGCAGGCAGAGAGAGGGGGAAGCATGCTCCCTGTTGAGCAGAGAACCCGATGATGATGATGATGATGATGATGATGATGATGATGATGATGCGGTGCTTGATCCCAGGACCCTGGGATCATGACCTGAGCCGAAGGCAGAGGCTTTAACCCACAGAGCCACCCAAGTGCCCTCAAAGTGTCAGCTTTCTAATTATTGACTTACTCCCTTTCTCTCTTCTTATCTACCTTTATATTATAATGCTAAATTCAAATATTTTGAGCAAGTAACTAGCAATAATTTAGGTCATGACATCATTTAATTTTTTTCCTGATAAACTGAAAAAAAAAATGCTCACAGGCTTTATTAAATTAATTATATTAAAAATAATTAGTAATATATAATTATTCTATATAATTTTATTTTTAATGTAACTATATCTTTTTAGAAAATTGTAATTTTATATTTAAATAAATAATTAATTTAAACAAGTTAAAAATTGAATTCACACTAGGAACTGGCTGTCATTACTAGCTAGAAAAATTATACAGATGCCTTAGCAATGGCCATCTTTCTTTCTTTTTTTTATTTTTGTAATTAAAATTATAGTGTCTTGAATGACTCTAATAGTTCTTTAGTATCCTATCAAAAGAGCTTATATGCAATCATTATTTTCATGATTCATTAATTCATAATTTTTCAAATGATACTTTCTGAATGTTTATCACAATCCAGGCATTCTTCTAAATGTAAGGAATACAGAGACAAACAAACCAAATCTACTCTCATGGGGTTAGATTCTAGGTAAGAGATAAAAAATAAACAGATAAACCCTATGTCAGAGGTGGGGAAATGATATGAAAATGCTGTAGTCCACAGATGATCCCAGAAGACCTTTTAGAGGAGGTAACCTGAGCCTACACCTCTGATTATGAAGAGGTGAAGGAGAAGCCAGAAAAATGCATCAGGAAAATAAATGAGATTTACGTTTTGCTATTTTAATCTGGAATAATTTGATCAACTTGAGTCCACTCTGATAGACCAAGTAAAAATGATGTTTTATTGCATGGTATCCTGTATAACAAGACACATCCGGTAAACCATGAGTTTCTGTAGTTATTTATGTTTCTTACTATGATGTTGATTACAAAGGAAGTCACAGTTTTCCTTATATCCTACTTCAATTATATACTAGATATTTACATTGTTCCATTCAACAGACATTTCTTGGATTTCTTGTGTGTGAGGAAGTGGGAAGGATTATTTAAAAGACAGATTAAAACATGGTCCTAATGTCAAGAAAGTTACAAAATGAGCAGAAAGTTTGACTCATGTATACAAATAATTGAAAAAGTATACATAATTATAGATAGAAAATTCTGTAAGAACTTAAAATTAGCACATCAAATAATAATAAAAATAGCAGTAAATGTATTAATAATAGAGCTAAGTAATTATAACCACCATCTATTATTCTATTATTGTGTGTCAGGTATTTACTAACCACTACCTCTAAGTCTCAAGTCTATAAAATTTTTCATAATTTTGTGTAATGTATAGCATTAAAATCATTGCAAATGGTTTTTTTCCTTTCTTTTGTATAAACTAAAATTTACTCGTGGAAATGGGATGGTATAAACCAATCATAGGGAGGGTGCCTGGGTGGCTCCATGGGTTAAGTCTCTGTCTTTGGCTCAGGTCATGATCTCAGGGTCTTGGGATTGAGCCCCGCATCAGGCTCTCTGCTCTGTGGAGAGCCTGCTCCCCCTACCCCACTGCCTACCTCTCCGCCTACTTGTGATATCTCTCTCTCTGTCAAATAAATAAATAAAATCTTTAAAAAAAATCTCAGGCACAGATTACCAATTCCACATGTTCATAGAAGAAGTATTGCCATTTGGCACATGGGCAAAAGTATCCATGACCTATTGAGGTAAGGTTGTCGAAGGGTACAATTAAGCATAGTTATTTACCATTTTATTTTTTAAAAAGGAGTTTAAAATCTGGAGAATTTGTGACTTCCCTCACTTTCCAGTGGCAGAGTGAGGATATAAACCTACATCTGTCTGAAATCAGAACAAAAACTCAATATTTTGAAAGATAATAATGAAATAAAGAAGCTTTATATTTGATATGATAGTGGTGATGAAAGGGGAAAATCTGAACCAAGTTACAGAGAGGAGGAGAAAATCAGGGAGTTTGAGATATCAAAGCATAAGGAGTACTCATGGACCATAAAATGTTTTTTCTTGGTTGGAGTGAAGCGAGGAAGAGGTAGAAGATGACATTGAGAAGCTTTGAAAAAAGTATCTTTAAGCCTAATTTAATAGGTTTTGGGGAAGCACTTAAAGGTTTCGAGATAGAATATTGACAAAACAAGAGTTTTCTTTTTGTGAAAATGAATTGTGTATAGAACAGTTAGTGAAAGAAGACATTAGAGGCAGTATGATCAATAAATGCTGTACTGGTGCAGAGCAGTATTCTTTTCTCACACAAAATCAGGAAATTCTGCTTTGGTTCTGGTGTATGTAGATTTGTAATAGGTGGCATCTCTTAAATATAAAAATGAGTTGTCAACATCTCTGTGCTGATTTTGTAATGTGTGACTTTACTCAAACTATATTGAAATGATTTTTTAGTCTGATACAAGGCTGAAGGTAGATGGTTCCTTAGTCAAACTGCTAAGTGAAATAATTCTAAAAGTTACTTACCCAAGTCTCAAACTATTAAATATTTCAGAATTTTATGACCAAGTCCATAGTAACTACATTCTTATCTTCCATGATTTAAAAAATATTGCTCAATTGTTGCTTGCCTCAGTTCCCTTCTTTTTCATTATTCTTGCATGCTGAGAAAATCTTGTATACTTTCTTTCTTTTCTTTTTTCTTTTTTACTTTTTATTTTGTTTTAGTATGCCTACTTTTGGTTAATTAGAGCTTTAAATCCAAAACTCTGATGGTATTGTCATCTTGCAATTTTAACACCAAGAAAAATCCAATGCCATCTGAAAATATGCAGATACTAATATTAGATAACACTCCTACTCCTTGAGTACCAGTTTCTGATGTAAAAAGATCAATGTAGGGGCGCTTGGGTGGCTCAGAGGGTTAAGCCTCTGCTTTCAGCTCAGGTCATGGTCTCAGGGTCCTGGGATCGAGCCCCGCATCCGGCTCTCTGCTCAGCGAGGAGCCTGCTTCCTCCTCCTTCTGCTGTCATTTCCTCTGTTTGTGCTCTTGCTTTCTGGCAAATAAATGAATAAATAAAATCTTAAAAAAAAAAAAAGATCAATGTATCCATTGTTTTAATCAAACAACATTTACTGGGTGCCTATTATATTATCAGTTGTATTGCAATACAAAGGTAAATAAAAATATCCCCAAGGCAGAGAGTTATAAGGCAGAGGAAACTGACACATAAATTATTGTAATATGCCATAAACATTGTGATAAGAGATAAAGAAAATGCTGAGAAATATAGGAATGGAAATGCCAAAGTCTCCCAGGAGATGCCAACAGAAACTTCTCAAAGGAGATGATCTTATCATAAAGTATAAGGGCAAATTCATGAAGCAGAAATGTAGGGTAGGATACACAGAAGGGAAATAGTATATATAAATTTGTAAATGTCCTGGGAAAAAGACATATGTTGAGAATTGGGAAAATGGTAAAAATTTCAGTGTGAAAGCAACATGGAGATTACCCAGAAGAGAAAGGATTACCCAGAAGAGAAAGGATTACCCAGAAGAGAAGCTGAAGGAGAAGCTATGGCGAAGGTCTTTGATTGACCCTGAACTTAATCCTAATTGATGCAGAATTAGTAGAAATTTGAATGGTTGAGTAACAAGATCATATTCTTTTTAAAGGAAGATAACTTTGGAATCCATTTGGAGACTTAATTATAAGAGATTAATGAAAGTATGTCAATTACAAAGCTATAGGAACACACCAGGTAAAAAAAATCATGAGGACTGGGGCGCCTGGGTGGCTCAGTGGGTTAAAACCTCTGCCTTCGGCTCGGGTCGTGATCCCAGAGTCCTGGGATCGAGCCCCGCGTCGGACTCTCTGCTCAGCGGAGAGCCTGCTTCTTCCTCTCTCTCTCTCTGCCTGCCTCTCTGCCTACTTGTGATCTCTGTCTGTCAAATAAATAAAATAAAATCTTAAAAAAATCATTAGGACTTAGGGAGATGGATAAAATGAAAGAGGTGTGTGGAAAAGGAAAAAAAAACACACACACATTGATAGGATTCCATCACCACTTGGAAACAGAGGGAACAAAAAGATAACATTTCCAGGATGCTGCCAGCATTTTTAGATTAAAATATTTAGATGGCAGTGCTTTGGGTGTAAGTGTAAATGTGATATGGGTAGAAAAGGTACACTTTTACTGAGACACATATGTGCATGGTTTGCAAGGATATACAAAATAAGTAGTCAGAAATGCATCATGGTTGAAGCAGAAAACCTGGTTGAGATCACTAATGGAAAGCGGTATTTGTGTAGCTTTTATTATTTTCTGTTTCATAGTTAACGCCGAATCTATGATTAAAATCCTTCCTAAATATCTAGGTGACTTTATTAATTTGCCCTGTTCTCTGAGATTCTTTTTATACATGGCCTACAGAAAAAGACATATATGACATATGATTACTTTTGGTGGCAGTTTTATATTTTATACTAATCCACACCCATAGTCTAACTTGATTGCTCTTAGAACAAACATACATACATACACAGTTGGCTTGAATTAAAGGTTCTGACCTATGACTAAATAAACTTAAACTAGCAAGCTCATGTGGAACTTCTAAACAGCACTTTACTTTTATTAGTGCCTTCCTCCAAACAACTGACTTTGTTCATCTCAGCATAGTCAGTAATGATTAAGAACAACAGACTTGAGGTTGAATTCTGACTTCACCATTTACTACTTATGTGATTTGGGATAGTCACTCACTCAGCATTTCTAAGCATGAATTTATTATATGCAAGTGTGTATATTTTATAAGATACTCATATAAAATGGACATTTATTTCGTAGTTGATTTTGATATTTAGAAGGAAATTAATTTTGAAACTTAAATTTTTGTCTTTTTTTTACTGATTGCTAGTTTAATTCCACTGGGGGTGTGTTTTATGGTCCATCCAGCATATTGTCAGTTTTAGTAAATCTCTTATGTATACTTGAAAAGAATATATTCTATCATTTTGGGGGCTCAAGTTATCACATTTGTCTCTTAAATTCAATAGCTTGTTTCAGACCTTTTTTTTTCTTTTTTCTTTTCTTTTTTTTTTTTTTTTTACTGAGGTAAAAATCACACAACATACAATTAATCCTTCTAAAGTATATAACTCAGTTGCATTTAGTACATTCACAATATTTTACAACCATCACCTCTCTCTAGTTTCAAAACTTTCATCACTTAAGAAACTCTGTATCCATTAAATAATCATTCTCCATTCCCAATTCCCCCATCTCATGGTAACCACTAATCTGCTGTCTCTATAGATTTGCCTATTCTGGATATTTTATAAAAATGGATTCATACAAAATATGACCTTTTCTGTTTGGCTTCTTTCACTTAGCACAATGTTTTTAAGGCTCATCCATGTGGTAGCATTATCAACATTTCATTCCTTTTGTGGCTTAATAATGTTTTATACTACAGTTCATTTATCCATTCATCCATTAATGGGTGGTTTGGTTGCTTCTACCTTTTGGCTATTATGAATAATGCTGGCCTAAATATATAAGTATAGTGTTGAAAAATATGAAATTTCAATGAAGGGGGAAATTATAAAGAGGAAACTTGGGCGCCTGGGTGGCTCAGTGGGTTAAGCCGCTGCCTTTGGCTCAGGTCATGATCTCAGGGTCCTGGGATCGAGTCCCGCATCGGGCTCTCTGCTCAGCAGGGAGCCTGCTTCCTCCTCTCTCTCTCTGCCTGCCTCTCTGCCTACTTGTAATCTCTCTCTGTCAAATAAATAAGTAAATCTTTAAAAAAAAAAAAAGATTTGAAATTATAAAGAGGAAACTAAACATAAATTCTAGAGATAAAAGTTACAATAGTGGAGAAATTCACAAGAAAAATTCAATGATTGATTTAAACAGGCAGAAGGAGTAATCAGTGAGTATGAAGAAAGGCAACTGAGTTTATCCAGTTTGAGGGAAAGAAAGAAAGAAAGTAAATAAAAATGAACAGAACCCAGTGGATCTGTGGGACACCATCAAGTGTGCATATATATGCACCATGGGAGTTCCAGAAGAAGAGTGATAGATAGAAAGAGACAACAGCAACAACAAACAAAAACAAAAACAAACCTGTAAAAAACAATGGCCAAAAATTATCCAAATTTGATCAAAGATACGAATATGCACAATCAAGAAGCACAATAAACTCCAAGAAGGATAAACTCAGGAAAGCTACACTGTGACAAATTATAGTGAAATTGTCAAAAGATAAAGACAAAGAAAAAAATCCTGAAAGCAAGAGAAAAGTGAATCATATCATGCAAGAGATCTTCAATAAGATTAACAAGTGATTCTTTTTAATCACTAAAAATGGAGTCCAGAAGGCAGTGGGATGGCATATTTAGTCCTGGAAGAAAAACCGTCAACTACTAATTCTGTATCTGCAGAACTATTCTTCAAGAATGAAGGAAAAATTAAGACATTTCAAGGTAAAAAAAACTGAAGGAGTTTATTACTAGAAAAGCTGTTCTATAAGAAATTCTAAAGGCAGTCCATAAAAGTGAAATGAAAGAACATGGATAGTAACTTGAAGCCATATGCAAAATATAGGGCATTGGTAAAGTGACTACCTAAGTAAACAAAAGCCAAGTATTACTGTACTTTTGATTTGTAACTCCATTTTCCCCTATTTAATTAAAAAGGTAAATGTATAAAAAAATAAGTTTATGTTAATGGGCAAACTATGAATAAAAATGTAATCTGTGACAATATAAAGGGGGAGGGTCAGAAATGTATAAAGGCCAAGGATTTGTATTCTATTAAAATTAAATCTGTATCATTTAAACTGGGTTGTTACAAGTTTAAGATATTAATTATAATAGCCAAATTAACTATTAAAGAAATATCTGTAAGACATACAGAAAAGAAAGGAGACTAAAATGGTATACTACAAAACAAAACATCCCACAAATAACTAGATATTAAAAAAAGGCAGTAATGGAGAAATTGAGGAAAAAAGACATATGACATACAGAAAAGAAACAGCTAAAAGGCATAATAAGTAAGTCATTCCTTAGCAATTATTTTAAATGTAGATGAATTAAACTCCTCAATGAAAGACTGGTTTAAAAAAGACTGGATTAAAAAAAAAAAAACCCATGATCCATCTCTATGTTATGTACATATATATGTTGTGTATGTAAATACAAAGACACAAAAAGATTGAAAATAAAAATATGGGAAAATACATTCCTTGTAAATAGTAACCAAAAGTGAGCTGGACTAGCTATGCTATTATGGTACAAAATAGCTTTAAGTCAAAAAGTTTATAAAAGAGATAGAGAAGGATATCCTAGATTAATAAAGATTCAAGATATAACAACTATATATTCACCTACCAATAGAGTGCAAAAATATAAGAAGAAAACTGACAGAATTAAAGAAAGAAATGAACAGTTCTACAATAATACTTGAGGATTTCAATATCCCACTTTAAGTAATGACTAGGGTGGGGCGACTGGGTGGCTCAGTCCATTAAGCGGCTGCCTTCAGCTCAGGTCATGATCCCAGGGCCCCACATGGGACTCCCCTGCTTCTCCCTCTCCCTGCTGCTCTGCCTACTTGTGCTCTTTCTCTATCTCTGGAAATAAAATAAAATAAAATCTTTAAATAATGAGTAGGGCAACCAGACAGATAAATAGAAAGCTTCTATAATAAATATAAATCAATTCAGCCTACAGATACAGACAGTAGAGTCCATCTAACAACAGCAGAATATACATTTTTTTCTTGAGTAGACATACAACCTTCTTAGGATAAATTATACCTTGGGCCACAAAATATTTTAATAATTTAAATAAGTTTGAATTAATATAAAGCATATTTTACAAACCCAACTGAATAAAAGTAGAAATCAATAAAGACCAAATACTGGTAATGTGATGCCCCCAGTTTTATTTTTGTTTTTCAACATTTCCTTAGAGATTTGGGGTCTCTTCTGATTCCATACAAATTTTTGGAAAATTTGCTCCAGGTTTTTGAAGAATACCGGTGGAATTTTGATTGGAATGGCATTAAAAGTATAGATTGCTCTAGAAGGCAGTATAGACATTTTAACAATGTTTATTCTGGTCCAAGGGCATGGAATGGTCTTCCATATTTTTGTGTCTTCTTCAATTTCTTTCATGAGTGTTCTGTAGTTCCTCAAGTATAGATCCTTTACCTCTTTGGTTAGGTTTATTCCCAGGTATCTTATGGTTCTTGGTGCTATAGTAAATGGAATCGATTATCTAATTTCCCTTTCTGTATTTTCATTGTTAGTGTATAAGAAAGCCACTGATTTCTGTACATTGGCTTTGTATCCTGCCACGTTGCTGAATTGCTGTATGAGTTCTAGTAGTTTGGGGGTGGAGTCTTTGGGTTTTCCATATAAAGAATCATGTCATCTGCGAAGAGAGAGAGTGTTAGACTTCTTCATTGCCAATTTGAATACCTTTTATTTCTCTTTGTTTGATTGCTGTTGCTAGGACTTCTAATACTATGTTGAACAAGAGTGGTGAAAGTGGGCATCCTTGTCTTGTTCCTGTTCTCAACGGGAAGGCTGCAAGCTTTTTTCCATTGAGGATGATATTTGCTGTGGGTCTTTCATAGACAGATTTGATGAAATTCAGGAATGTTCCCTCTATCCCTATACTTTGAAGCATTTTAATCAGGAACGGATGCTGGATTTTGTCAAATGCTTTTTCTGCATCAATTGAGAGGAACATGTGGTTCTTCTCTCTTCTCATATTAATTTGTTCTATCACATTGATTGATTTGAGAATGTTGAACCTTCCTTGTAGCCCAGGGATGAATCCCACCTGGTCATGGTGGATAATCTTTTTAATGTGCTGTTGGATCCTGTTTGCTAGGATCTTGTTGAGAATCTTAGCATCCATATTCATCAGTGATATTGGTCTGAAATTCTCCTTTTTGGTAGGGTCTTTGCCTGGTTTGGGGATCAGGGTAATGCTGGCTTCATAGAAAGAGTCTGAAAGTTTTCCTTCTGCTTCTATTTTTTGAAACAGCTTCAGAAGAATAGGTGTTATTTCTTCTTTGAAAGTTTGGTAGAATTCCCCAGGGAATCTGTCAGGTCCTGGGCTCTTGTTTTTTGGGAGGTTTTTGATCACTGCTTCAATCTCGTCACTATGGAGTATTATGCCTCCATCAGAAAGGATGAATACCCAACTTTTGTAGCAACATGGATGGGACTGGAAGAGATTATGCTGAGTGAAATGAGTCAAGCAGAGTCAATTATCATATGATTTCACTTATTTGTGGAGCATAACAAATAGCATGGAGGACTTGAGGAATTAGAGAGGAGAAGGGAGTTGAGGGAAATTGGAAGGGGGGGTGAATTATGAGAGACTATGGATTCTGAAAAATAATCTGAGGGGTTTGAAGAGTCGGGGGGGTGGGAGGTTGGGGTACCAGGTGGTGGGTATTATAGAGGGCACGGAATGCATGGAGCACTGGGTGTGGTGAAAAAATAATGAATACTGTTATGCTGAAAATAATAAAAAAAAAAGAATAGATATTGGAAAAAAAAATGTACAAATACCCAGAAATTAAACAACATAATTTTAAACTATCAGTGGATGAATAAAAAATCACAAGGGAAATTGAAAAATACCTGAGATAACCTAAAAATGAAAACACAACATACCAAAACTTATAGGATGCAGTGAAAGCAGAGCTACAGGGGAAATTTATAAATTTAACATCTAATCAAATCAATAACCAAACTCTACACTTATAGGAAGTAGGAAAGCCAGAGTGAGCTAAACCCAAAGCTAGCAGAAGGAAATAAACAATAAAGACTAGATCAGAAATCAATGAAAGAGAGAATAAAAAAGCAATAGAGGAAACAAAACTGAGAGTTGAATCTTTGAAATGATCAACAACATTGGTAAAACTTGAGTTACACTGACTATGACAAAAAGAAGGAAGACTCATTACTAAAATCATAAATGAAAGAGACATTACCATGAACTTCACTGAAATAAAAAGGATTATAAGAGAGCACTACATATAGCTGTATGCCAATAAATTAGGCAACCTTAATAAAGTGGAAACATATCTAGAAAGACATAAGTTATCACAATGACTCAAGAAGACAGAAAATCTGAATAGACTTATAACATGTAAGGATATTGAATCGGTAATCAAAAACATCAAAACAACAACAACAAAGGCCTAGAGCCAAAGGTCTCACTGGCAAATTATATCATACATTAAAAAACAAAAACAACAACAAAAAACCTAACACCATTTCTTTTCAAACTCTTCAAAAACTTTGAAGAGGAAGAATGCTTTCTTACTCATTCTCTGATACCAGCATAATCCTGGTATCAAAGCCAGACAACAATACTATAGGAAAAGAAAACTACAGGCCAATATTTCTTACAAATATATATGGAAAAGTCCTCAATAAGATACTAGCAAACTGAGTTCAGTAACATATTCAAGGGATTATACACCATCACCAGGTGAGAATTATATCAGGAGTGCAGGAATGGTTCAATATACAAAAATAGATTGAAGGACCACGTTATTATTCCAGCTGATGCAGCAAAATCATTTGAAAGAATCCAACATTCTTTCATGATAAACAACTCCTAAATTAGGAAGAGAAGGAGGCTTCTTCAAAATGATAAAGGCCACATGTAAGAAACCCATGGCCAGCATCATATTCAACAGTGAAAGACTCAAAGCTTTTCCCCTAAGACCAGGAACAGAACAAGAATATTTCCACCACTTCTACTCAACATAGTACTAGGAGTTCTAGCCAGAGATATTAAGCAGGAAAAAGAAAAACTATTCAAATCACAGGCTTGGCTTGGAGCTGCTCTGGCAGATGCAGGAGAGGTTGTTGACTATCCTGTAGCATTCCACCTCGCACTTCTGGGTTGGTCTGGTCAGAGACCCAAGAGGTGAAAGGATCCAAGTACCCTGCAATCAGCCCCAGGGCTCCTCAAGGATGGAGGAGAAGCAGAAGCAGCAGGGGATGGAGGGAGACAAGGAAGATGATGAGGATGATGTGCCCAAATCGCAGCAGTATGAGTTTGATGAGGAGCTGGACAGCGACAGCTTCTCCTATGAGGAGAAGTCTGAGAACCTGGACCAAAATACCTACATCTTTGGTGATAAGGAGGAGGCTAATGAGACCTATGACTGAGAGGCAGGATGCAGGGAACTTGTGGAGCCACCCAGAGTCATGGGGGCTCTGAGGAGGTCACCCTTCCCACCATTCTTGGGGGAGTTAATTCCCAGTGTCTGCAGTGCTTTCTGGTTACTGAATAAACTTTTTCCCCCCCATTTAAAAAAAAAAAAAAAAGCTGTGCAAATCAGAAGAAATAAAATTATCTCTATTTGTCAATAACATGATCTTACATGTAAGAGAGCCCTAAGAAACTGCAAAACCACCACCAATATCAACAACAACAAAACAAGACAACAAAGCATTAGAGTTAGTAAAAAAAAAAAAAAAAGCTTCAGCAATGTTGTAGGATACAAGATTAACATAAAAATTAGCTGTATTTCTATACAGTAGTAATGAACTATCCAAAAAGGATTTAAGAAGCAATTCAATTTACAGTAGCATCAAAAAAGAGAGTACTTAGAAACAAATTTAACCAAGATTACGTAAAACTTGTACATTGAAAACTACAAAACTCAATAGAAAAAACTAAAGAAGAGTTAAATAAGTAGAAAGACATCAGATATTTAATGTATTACAATACTTAATAACTGTCAAGACGACAATATTACCCAAAGTGATCTACAGATTCAATGCAATTCCTACAAAAATCTTAGGGTCATTTTTTTTCAGAAATAGAAATACCCATTCTAAATTGCATACAAAAATTCAAGGGAACTGAGATAATCAAAACAAACTTGAACAAGAACAAAACTGGAATCTTAACCTTGCCAATTTTATACCTGCTACAAAGCTACAGTAATCAAAACAGTATGGTAGTGCCATAAGGAGAGACATATTGACAAAGAATAAAATTGGAATCCCAGAAATAAGGCCTTAGCTGCATGGTCAATTACTTTTCAACAAGGATTCCAAGATGATTCAATGGGGAAAGAAGAGTCTCTTCAACAAATGATGCTAGGAAAGCTAGATATGCACATGCAAAAGAATTAAAGACACAAAAGAATTAGACACTTGCTTTATACCACATAAAAATATTAATTCAAAATGGATTTTGAGGACTAAAACTATAAAACTCCTAAAAGAAAACATGGGGGATAAAATTTATGACCTTGGATTTATCAATGGCTTCTAAAATATGCCATCAAAACCACAGGTAGCAAAAGATAAAACACATAAACTAAATTTTTTCAAAACTTAAAACTTATGGCATCAAAGGAAATTGTATATATAACTAATGTTACTGACATGTATACTTAAAAATGGTTGAAATTGTAAATTTTATATTATGTATATTTTATCACAATACTATATAATTTTTCTTGATTTTTTTTAACCCCTGGCTATTAAATTTTTGTGGTGATTTGCTAAGTATTAAGCTTTTTAAAATACATTTTTTTTTTTTTTACTGATTTTTAATTTACTCCTTTTTGGTCAGAGTTGGTCAGAGTACAAACTCTTTGTTTTCAATCCTTACGTATTTAGTCAGAATTATTTTATGGTCTAACATAACATCTATCTTGATTCAAGTGTCCATGGACACTTGGCAAAGATACTCTTCAAGTGTTGAATATAGTGTTATATAAATGTCAAATTAGTGCATGTTATGTTAAAATCTTCTACATATTTAACTGCTTTTTTTTGGTATCTACTTATTCTATAATTACGTGGGTTAAAATCTTCACCTGTAACTGTAAGTTTGACTGCTGTCATCTTTAATCTGTTGATGTCTATTTTACATATTTTGAAGTTTCAATGTTAGGCTTTTAGGATTGATAATTTTTTGGATCAACCCTCTTTTGATTATTCCATAACCCCTTTATCTGCTAGTACTCCTGTTTTGAGGACAACTTTATCTAATATTAACATGAGTATAGCAACTCTCTTACTAGTATTTTTGTATTGTATTTTTATACATCCTTTCATGTTACTGACCTGTGTCTACAACTACAGTGTATTTTTTTTATAAACAGTATATAGTTGGGTCTTGTTTGTTTATTACTTTTAATCTAGTCTAACAATCTCCACTTTCTAATTGGGATATTCAGTCCTTGTACACACAGGGCAATTACTGAGATGACTGACTCTCTTACTGTTTTCTATTTGCCTCCCAAGTTCTTTTTTCATTCTTTCTTTAGTGTGATTATTTTTAGTAGTTTCTTTTATTTCCTCTACTTTTTTTTTTACCTATACTTCTTTGTTTTAATATTTTAATTTTTAGTCTAGAAATTACAATATGTATCGTTATCATAGTTTACCTGAATTAGCATTTTAACACTATATTGAAAGTAAGAAATTTAAAGCAGTATAATTAAAATTACTTTCCCCTGTCCTTTCTCTGTGCTAGTCTTGCAACATATTTTATTTCTGCCTATGTCTGTTGTAAATTTTTATTAGGAATTGGTGTTGGATTTTGTTAAAATCTCTTCATGAATCTTTTGATATAATTCTATAGATTTTCTACTTTATTTTAATTATATGATAATATCATGTTAATTGGGTTTCCTATAATAAACTAACTTTGCATTACTGGCATAAATTCCAGAAAGTTGTGGCATATTGTTGAATTTAATTTGTTAATATTTTGTTAAATATTTTTGCATCTATGTTTATAAGAGATGCTGTTGGGCATTTTCATTGTTTCTAATGTTTTTGTCCCGCTTTAGTATCAAGGTAATATTAGCCCCCTAGAATGTTTCGGCACATTTTCCCTTCTTATTTTTTGAAAAGTTGATGTTGGCTGATATAATTTATTCCTTAAATGTTTGATGGCATTCAATAGTTAAGACATCTGGACCCAGCAATTGCACTATTGGGTATTTACCCTAAAGATACAAACATAGTGATCCAAAGGGGCACGTGCACCCGAATGTTTATAGCAGCAATGTCCACAATAGCCAAACTATGGAAAGAACCTAGATGTCCATCAACAGATGAATGGATCAAGAAGATGTGGTATATATACACAATGGAATACTATGCAGCCATCAAAAGAAATGAAATCTTGCCATTTGCGACAACATGGATGGAACTAGAGCGTATCATGCTTAGCGAAATAAGTCAAGCAGAGAAAGACAACTATCATATGATCTCCCTGATATGAGGAAGTGGTGATGCAACATGGGGGTTTAAGTAGGTAGGAGAAGAATAAATGAAACAAGATGGGATTGGGAGGGAGACAAACCATAAGTGACTCTTAATCTCACAAAACAAACTGAGGGTTGCTGAGGGGAGGGGGTTTGGGAGAAGGGGGTGGAGTTATGGACATTGGGGAGGGTATGTGCTTTGGTGAGTGCTGTGAAGTGTGTAAACCTGGTGATTCACAGACCTGTACCCCTGGGGATAAAAATATATGTTTATAAAAAATAAAAAATTAATTAAAAAAAAAAAGACATCTGGGCCAAGACTCCTCTTCTTGGGAATATATATAATTACTAATTTATTTTTTATTTTATATAACTCTATTAAGATTTTCTATTTTTTTGTATCATTTGGTCATTTATGCTTTTTTGGACTTTATTTCATCTATATTGTTAAACCTGTTGGTATAGACTTGTTTATAATATTATCTTAAAGTCCTTTTAAATTTCTGTTGAATCTGTTGTAAAGTCATACCTTTTGTTCCTGATACTGGTAATCTGTCTCTTTTCTTTTTTATCTTGATGATTCTAGTTAAAGTTTTGCAAAAGTGTGTTGTTCATTTCAAAGATGTAACTTTAATTTCATTGTTTTCTTTTCATTATATTTCCCATTTCATTAATTGTTGTTCTGATTGCTATTATTTATTTTCTATTTCCTTTGCTTTTTTCCTAATTTCTTAGATTGAAAGGTTAGATCATTGATTTGAGATCTTCCTCTTTTCTAGTAAACCATTTAAAGCCATAAATTTCCCTCTAAGCATTGCTTTAGCTTCTTTCCATGAATTCTGATTTGTTGTGTTTTGATTTTCAACCAATTCAAGATACTTTCTAATTTCCCTGGTTATTTCTTATTGGAACCATGAATGATTCAGAGTTGATTTTTTAAAAAATACGTGTCTGTTTAATTTTTGAATCATATATGTAGACATGACTGTTTTCTTAGATTGGAGTTTCTGATGTAAAAATTAGATGTTTTATTTTAAAGATGAAAGAGAAGTAGGGCTATTGGCCATAGGGTATGGTTGATAGCTACCACAGAGTATGGGGTCAAGCATGCATGAGATGGGTAGCACTTAGGAAATTAAGAGCTGGTGAGTGAAATTTGTGTGAGATATATTGACATATAATTATAAACTTAGAAAATCATTCGTAAAAATCCATACAAAAAATTAACTTCTGGGAAGAGTTTGGCCTGAGCAGAAGAGGGGACTAATACTGCTTTGCATGATTTTTTGTGCTGGTATTGTGGATAATTTTGACATTTTTGGTGGGTGCTTGCAAAATCAGAAAAAAGTATTTTTAGACTGAAGAAATTTATTATATGGACATATGACAGACTTCTTGGTAGCTATTAAAATGCAAATTGAAAAATTTTACTTCATTATATAAAACAATTTCGTTCCCATGATATATTTTGTGAAAGTATATATTAAATGGAAATACATAAACAACATAGAAAGAAAATAATAGAGAATATAGTAGATATTTAAGGATTTTAAATAGGGATTTCTTAAATTTTTTTAGGGGGGGAAGGGCTTTCTAAGTGACAAAGCTTCCTTTTATTTATTTTTTTTTAAATTTCAGCATAACAGAATTCATTGTTTTTTGCACCACACCCAGGGCTCCGTGCAATACATGCCCTCCTTAATACCCATCACCAGGCTCACCCAACCTCCCACCCCCCGCCCCTTCAAAACCCTCAGATTGTTTTTCAGAGTCCATAGTCTCTCATGGTTCACCTCCCCTTCCAATTTCCCTCAACTTCCTCTCCTCTCCATCTCCCTATGTCCTCCATGCTATTTGTTACACTCCACAAATGAGTGAAACCACATGATACTTGACTCTCTCTGCTTGACTTATTTCACTATCAGAGTCTGACCATTTAGATGAAGTATTAATAATATGACCAGAAATGGGGCGCCTGGGTGGCTCAGTGGATTAAGCCGCTGCCTTCGGCTCAGGTCATGATCTCAGTGTCCTGGGATCGAGCCCCGCATCGGGCTCTTTGCTCAGCGGGAGCCTGCTTCTCTCTCTCTCTCTCTCTCTCTCTGCCTGACTCTCCGCCGACTTGTGATCTCTCTCTCTGTCAAATAAATAAAGAAAAATAAAATCTTTAAAAAAATAATAATAATAATATGACCAGAAATAAAATAATAGAAGAGACATAAGGAAAATATGCAAGTTATATGAGACTGAGTGAATAGTGATCATAAGAAATAAATAGATTTCAGAGAAATAATTCTGTATGAATAAAACTTGTGGAAGCAGCAGCAGTTTGGGGCACTAACAAATATGGTTTTGAATTCTGCCACTGACATATTGCAATTAATCCTGCTTGAGTTCCCATTTTCTTACCTCTTAATAAAAAAAGCACATCTTATTTTTACCGGATTCTTATCATGATGAGTAACAAAGATATATTTAGAAGGTTTTGAATAAATGGAAGGGTTAAGGATTTAGTAATAATGGATGAAGTGTAAACAACTTTGTTAGAAGGTAGGAAATGAAAATTTGCTTATAATACTTTAGTCCTCTCCCATTTTAATTTCTTTATTATTTTGGTAATTGATTAGTTACCAGCACTCTCTAGAAAGTCAAAAAAGAATCCCAGAATTCAAAGCTAAGTCTCAATATTTACAAAGGTAATGAGTCTGTCAGCCATAGGAAGTCAAGTGCTCTTACTGTTTGGTATTGCTAACCTCAAGCCTAACCTAAAGGGACACCTTTCTTGGGGGATAACAGTTCATTTGTCTTCATGCTAACTCCATCAAGGAATTTTCCTGTGCAGAAAACAGCTAGTTTCACTAAGCTCTGTATGTGCAGTGTTTTTTATGTAGTGCACTGACAGCTAGTAACCGAACCTAATCCGTCAAACTCATTTCACCTAAGACCTCAAGTATAACTCCAATTCTGATCCTTAAGGTAAAGGCGTCACTGAAGTACTTAGTTCCTGACCTTTTGTTTTTGAACACATAGTACCCTGGGGTTTGGGGTATGGGAAATGTATATTTCTTTTTTGTACTGAGAAATAGTCATTATTTTTAGGTGTTGCATTTAAAAATATTATGTTTGTCCTAAAATTTTCTTATAATAGCTGCAATGTTGTTCAAGCGGCCTTTGACAGAGATTCTTCTTTGCACTCGAGTAGGTTTACAGTTTAGCAAGCTGCATGCTTTTTATTCATTTTTTGTTTAATGGTTGAATCTTTGGAAAATATTACATTGTTCTTGCTAAGATAAAAATATCAGGTATCTTAATTTTGTTAAGAGTTTCTGAAACTAACCACACGAATTTGGTTGTACAGCATTGCTCTGTTAAAAAAAAATCAATTTTTCTAGTTATGCCACGTATTTTTTATCCCCTTATCTTTTTTCCTCCGTCCCCCATCCTCCACCATCCACCTCCCCTCTGGCAACCACCAGTTTGTTCTCTTCTACTGTGCCATGTATTTTCAAAGCATCTTTGTATGTGTGCAATAGATGTATGATCCTACTTGCTCAGTATTATTTCTGCCAGCTGTTCAAATTTCTAACTATTGAGAAAGCACTAAAACAGGCATTTGAGAACTATTTCTGCACCACAAAGTGGTTGTCCTTTGCTTTTTCATATATTTGTGGGATGATCTGGTGTCTTCTGGGGAACAGAAATCATTTACAAATATAGAAATATTCAGTATACTTACTCTGTGGGCAGGTGCTACTGAATAGCAAAGGGAATGAATTAAAAAAAATACACATTAAAACCAAAACATATGTCTGTCAATAAGTTAGTTGAAGTTCTTCTGCTGCTTATGATCCTACATCACAACAGTAATACTCCTACTATTTAACTGACTACTATTTTATGTGGAGGAGTTACTAACTTAGGAAGAAAACTTAAGACTTTTGGTCAATGTCTTTTAAAAAAAAACCAGCATTATATTATGACAGAATCTTTACTTACGCTAGTTTTAATATTTTAAGTGGGTGGAGGGGCAAACGGAGAAGGAGAGACAGAATCTTAAGCAGACTCCACACCCAGTATGTAAGCCCCACAAAGGGCTTGATCTCGCAACCCTGAAATCATGACCTAAACCAAAATCAAGAGTCAGATGCTTAACTGACTGGACCGCGCAGGCACACCACACTAGTTCTAACACTCAAAACCACATGATGTACCAACTTTGACATTCAAAATTAGTCTCTAGTAATTAATTCAAAGGAGATAAGTTCAGCAAATATTCTCAGACTCAAACTATTCTTAGAATTCTCTTTAAAAAAAAATAATAAAGACATGATGGGGTGCCTGGGTGGCTCAGTCTATCAAGCATCTGCTTTCGGCTCAGGTCATGATCTGAGGGACCTGGGATCTAGCCCCACATCTCTGCTCAGCGGCATGCCTGCTTCTCCCTCTCCTTTTGTCTGCCACTCCCTCTGTTTGTGCGTTCTCTTTCCTTCTGTCAAATAAATAAATAAAATCTTAAAAAACTCCAACATGATTATAGTTAGCATAAGTCATGTGACAAAATGCTGTCTGCTTAAATTTCTTGAATCTTTTTTTTTTAATTTTTTATTTTTTATAAACATATATTTTTATCCCCAGGGGTACAGGTCTGTGAATCGCCAGGTTTACACACTTCACAGCACTCACCAAAGCACATATCTTCCCTAATGTCCATAACCCCACCCCCCTTCTCTCAATCCCCCTCACCCTAGCAACCCTCAGTTTGTTTTGTGAGATTAAGTCACTTATGGTTTTTCTCCCTCCCAATCCCATCTTGTTTCATTTATTCTTCTCCTACCCACTTAAGCCCCCATGTTGCACCACTACTTCCTCATATCAGGGAGATCATATGATAGTTGTCTTTCTCTGCTTGACTTATTTCGCTAAGCATGATACGCTCTAGTTCCATCCATGTTGCCGCAAATGGCAAGATTTCATTTCTTTTGATGGCTGCATAGTATTCCATTGTGTATATATACCACATCTTCTTGATCCATTCATCTGTTGATGGACATCTAGGTTCTTTCCATAGTTTGGCTATTGTGGA
>NC_139026.1:58734448-58781948 GCF_964662115.1 Mustela nivalis
TTATTCGCAAGCTAATTAAATGATCTAAGATATTTTGAAGGCAGTGGGGAAAGACCTTGTTGACCCAAAAATATTTTGCTTCCCACTAGCTATGATCCTTAGTTTTCCATTCGCAGATTCCTTTTTATAGGTCACAGCTAGGTTCTGTGAGAACTATTTATTATCAAGTACGTATCTGTAATATAATAAATGTGTTGAGAGACTTTTTTTTTTTTTAAGCAAACAGAGCACTGGGAAACAAAGAATAACAGTGTTCCACTCTCAAAGAACTCACAATATAATGAGGAAGAAAAACTTTAAGTGGATAACTTAAACATTTACCCATTACTGTAGGAACACAGAGGAGACTTACTTATTACAACCTGTGCCTGAGGGCTAGATTGGGGAAGACTGGAAGATGTGACCCATGATATCTAGGCTCTTAAAGATAAGCAAAAGCTTGCCTGGTGTCAAGGTATGTATGTATATATGTGTGAGAGTGCACTGTGAGCAGAGAAGCCGGACAGATGGATGATAGAGGGATGAAATGCGTTCCAGCCAAATTCCAGTAACTCATATTAATATGCTTTCAAAAGGTATGAAGTAATATTGTATCTCAGGGAGTGAATGAAAAAGTCATAGAATTCTAAGAAGAGAGTAGTAGGAAAAGAAACGAGGCTGAATGTGTGAGGGTATTGTAGGCTTTCTATTTCATGCTAGGGATTATGGCCTTTATCCTGTAGATGACAGAGCAACATTAAATCAGTATAATGACAAGGTTAGATTTGTAGTTCAGATCAGTCGTTTCAGCAAAAATGCAGAGAAATGAATTTTAGGAGGGTTAGTCTAGAGTGTGGGAGGTACTGGTTATGAGGCTATGGCGACACTCCAGCCTTGAATAATGGCAATGGTAAAATGTAAAGAGAGAGGATGACAAATTTGAGAGGTGAAAAGCCAGCCATGTTTTCTTTCCACCACTAACCTTTTAGTGTAAATTGATTTGTTAGATTAGAGGAGCACAGGACACGGAGAAGTTAAACACTGTGCGTGTGATGGACTAGTGGTGAAGATTAAATGGGTTAATACAACATGGACAGTGCCCTAAATTGTTTGCTACTGTTATTATTATTATCACCACAGGGCAAGGAAGAGTAAAAAAATCTGAATGAGTTATTGACCTCAACAGACAAGTGTCAGTGGAGAGCTGCACTCATGGTCTGGATCCTGGGGACATGGATCTCGTAGAAGGACATGTGCTAAAAGGGAAGAGATGTCAGAGAAGTAGTCATAGTATCTGTGGACAAATAGAAACTGTCTTATAGGATAAAACTAGTACTTTAAGGGAACACAGCATAAGCAGGGAGTGCTTTGAGTCATTTCATGTTGAGATAAAAAAAGATGTTTAGATAAGTCACTGCTTCTGCCTCTTCCCTAAATTGCATCAGGATGCTTTCAGAACCCCCTGAAAGTAAGTGTCATTGTGTTCTGTCTTCTCTTGCCATGCTCTGAAAGTACACAACGAAGATGCAAGAGCATGTGGACAGAAATCCATAGATGGGCCACGTGTACATTCCATCAGCATTTTGCTTTGCTCAAGGATTTTTGTTGGACCTAAAAAAAACTCTGATCTGTTTGGAAAGAGGATTTGCATTTGCAAATAGATTTGCAGGCAGATCCAACAAGCAGCATTTTGCCATTTGCAAATCCACTTGAAACATCTGGGTCCCTGTCTGGCCCCCAAATTTTTATATAAGTGGACGACCCTAGGATCATAGTTTGGACATGATTTTAAAAATCAAGCTAAATGCTAAGTAATTTGCATAATTTTCATTTTGAAAGCACATCCTGTAATGTTAACAAAGTAAAAGGACATACAGAAATGAAGCTTCTTCTGTTAAAGAAGAATTAAATAAAAGAAATCAATAAAGAAAAACAATAAAAGCACCTTGACTTTGTTAACTGGAGAAAACTGTGTGTCATTTCGGTGAAATAAGCTTTCTAATGAGAGTTTTACTTTAGACTAAGATTCTACCTATTCTCCTAATGATAAAAGGCATAAAAAACTGTATTGACTACTTACTTATTATGGATCTGAAGTTATATCCTCTATATAACTTTTTTTATAAATAAAGCAGTGAGGTTCTTCTCTTGTTTTAAAGAGTATTATAATATAGTCAATATAAGATTTACTCAAAGTAAATTTATACTGTACCAGTAGACTATAAGAATTCCATTAATGCTCCACTGATATCATCAATGAAGAAAAAGGCAAAATGGATGCATTGCTTCTGCTCCACTGGGTCTGTAATGAAGCAACATTATAGCAGCTGCTATCTTTTTAAACAGCTTTCAGTTTTTGTTGTTGTTGTTGTTTGTTTTGTTTTGTTTTATTTTTCCCAAGGTATCACTTGGTATATGGCAAGAATCTCGAAAAAAAAATCTTTTGAACTTGTGGTTCTTCCATTTAATTATTTGCATTATTATTATTATTATTTTTGAGAACCATGGCGTTCTACTCACCACTGAAGCACTGTGCAGTAATTTGAAATGTACAATGGAAATTTCAGAGAGAAAAGCGGAGTTTGAGATTGATACTGCCAAAAGCATTTATGCCAATGAATCCTAATATTTTAGGAATGTTGTCCTTTAGAACCGTCTCACTGTCTTTAGTGATATCACAGAGAACTTGCTAAAGGAGTGGAAACCTCAGTTTTTTTTCTTGGTTAAAAAAAAAAGTATATGTAGCTTTCTACAATGGCACAATTAAAATTTTGCCAAACTGTCAAACCATGGTGATAAATTGGATTCCTGGCCAGTTAACCCATTCATTTCAGCTGTTGGCATGACACTGATTGTCATTACCAAATCTATCATGCAGCAGTTTACCCTGCTAAGGTGGCCTAAGTTAACAGCCAGGTCTTTTGAAGTTAGTTTAGTGTGTGTGTGTGTGTGTGTGTGTGTGTGTGTGTGTGTGTGTGTGTGAGAGAGAGAGAGAGAGATTTGACAACTCACACAGAGAGAAAGAGAGAGAGAGAGAGATTTGACAACTCACACACATCCACCCCAAAGGCCTAAGTTAACAGCCAGGTCTTTTGAAGTTAGTTTAGTGTGTGTGTGTGTGTGTGTGTGTGTGTGTGTGTGTGTGTGTGAGAGAGAGAGAGAGAGATTTGACAACTCACACAGAGAGAAAGAGAGAGAGAGAGAGATTTGACAACTCACACACATCCACCCCAAAGGACAGGAAATAGTTCAAGGCTAGGATTTTTAAGTGAGGAATTTACAGTTCTGAAATCATGATGCCATGGACATACACATTAATAAGAGTAATGGGCAACACATGTAAAGAAGTAAAAGAAAAATATGATGAATACACTAAATTAGCTGCCAAAAAAGAAAAAAAGGAATAAAAAACAGTGCTTGAACAATGATCACACGTAAGCGACCTTTCTAAAATGTAACCTCTGAAAGGTGTAGTTTTAGTTTTTCATGGTGTAACAATATTTGTCACATTATAGATATTCAGAGAGTACTCTCATTATTTTCAACCATATTTCTCCTGAATTCCCAAATATTGCATTGATTTCTCATGGGGCAATACTCTTAGATGATCTAGTTTAGAATTAGGATGCCCAATAATGACTCTTCCTTGACTCTTTTATCCACTAAAACCCCTGCTGTACTCCCACGTGAACTCTGACAATAAAGACATTATTTCAGTGAATGGTACCACCATTTATCTATTGCCAACATCAGCCACTTGGATACCATCCTGGATTCCTTCTTTGTACTCTACATCAAATCAGACACCCTGACCTATTAATTTTCCATATAACAGAGCTTTCTATCCCATCTATTATCCCTCACCATTATGTCCCCCTTTATGTTTTAGGCTCTCAGTACTTTTCCCTTTGATCTTTGATTATTCCATTTGACTATACATCAAAAGTTTACCTTTCTTAGTCTTGTTCATTTCCTTCTAATTCATTCTTTACACTATTGTCAATGACCTTTCTAAAATGTCAAACTGAGTATGTCACTTTGTGTGTGTGTGTGTGTGTGTGTGTGTGTGTGTGTTTTGAATATGTCACTTTTTTATGTTAAAAGGTATCAGTGGTTTTCCATTACATTAAAGATTAAACCAGAATTCTAGCTTATGCCAGGCTCTTCATGAGCTGCCTTCTTGGCTCCCTCCCAGAATTACCTTTTCTCTACTCTTCTTGGTTCTATACCAAACTACTTGCAGTTTCTCAAATGTGCCATGTTTTACTTGCTTCTTTGCTTTTGTATGTACTATTTCTTATGCATGGAATGTTTTTTGTCCTCCATGATCAAGTCCAACACTCTACTACCCAACACAGGCATTACCTCCTCTATGAAGTGTTCCCTGATTTTCATGCTCTAGGTTTGGTTTCTATGAGCATCCAGTGTATACTTTCAGCTTAGCATTCATCACAAAATGCTAATTTGCTTGTTTCTTTTACTGGGAAATGAGCTTGCTGGTCATGGTGAATGTGGCTTAAATCTATCTCCAACACCTTTTGTTGTGCTTGATTTGTGGAATCATTCATTCATTCATTCATTCACTCACTCACTCATTCAACAAATATTAATTGAGGAGTTACTATTTGTCAGCAATTGAAATGGAGTTACTATTTGTCAGTCATTGAAATAAGCAATGTACAAGCTCTTATGTTATGGGTTAACTTCTGTTTCTCAAATCTCAAGTAAGCTTCTTTGGTTGGCAGTACATTATATATACTGTCACACACCATATTTGGGAAAAGTTAGAGCTATCCATGATTCCTCTGGAAAAGGACAACTGGAGGATTTGGATTTGGAACTCTCCTATACTCTGCACCATGCTCCTAGGTTCCATGCTTTGTTGATTTCAATCATTTTTTTTTATTTTACTCTTTCATTGTAATAAACTATAAACATGAGGACAACTTTAAATCACTTCTGAGTCCTTGCAGCAAATTACTGAATCTGGAGGTGCTCTGGGGAACTTCCAAACTTTCATATCATGTCACAAATGAGGATGGTTTTGGAAACTCCTCAACTTTTCAAGGGTTAAGAAATGTAGAAGGTACTTTAAATATTTATGAACATTACTCTGCCTACCACTACCCCCAACAGTCTATTTTCCACACAGTAGCTGCATCCTTTAAAAATGTAAATCATTTTGCTTATCTGCTCAAAACTCTCCAATGTCTTCTAGTTTATATAAGATGAATCACAATGTGTTAATATGGATTACAAAGGACATGTTTAATATGACCTCTTCCAAAGTGTTTGATCTCAGAGCCAATTGCTTTCCTTGATCATGTACCAGTTATAGCCCAACTGGCCTTCCTTGACCATGCTCTGTCTTAGGGATTTTGAGCTTCTGCTCCCTTTGCCCTTAACATTTTTTCACTGTTTTCCCATGTATCATTTTTCCAGTACTTTCTCCAGTACCTCCTACTTTAATGTGCTCCTTAAATTCCTATAATAATTTTCATAGGGCTATACCCCATACAAGCATCATTTTATTAATGCAATTTTCCATTGCCCATCTGCCTGATCATATGGTCAAACCATTGGCCACCACTTTGTGAATCAGTAAAAACCTAAACATAGTGGGCTTTTATCATAATTCAATTCTCCCATCATTTACAAGGAAAACAGGATGTAAATATATCTCTGAACTGATTTTATCTTACCGTCTTTAATCAGTTTTTGCATCTACTGGCCTTAGCGCTACAGTATTCCAAATAGGATGCTGTTTCTCCACCTTGGAACTGCCACTTATACACCAAGCAGCTTGTTGTTGGTCAGTAGAGACTTGTTCATAGGGTATTATAAGATTGTAAGATCTGGCAGCTGCTCAGGTGGCTCCAAAGTCAGTCTGAGGGGAAAAGAGACTACCTATCTGAGAATATGATGAGTCCTACTTGCACTCCCTTGGCAGATTGTTTCTGCACAAAACATTTCTATCTTATTATGAAATTCTAGGCACTGCCCTCTCCATGAAAGTCTTTCTCCAAAAGTACCTAAGGCATTAAGGCTCTTTCAGTTTTTAAGATTATTTTATGTCTTTCAGTCATAAGAACAATTTCGATTAATGTCCAATAGCAAGCTCAGATTTGTTACCCAAATAACTATACTATGTAGTTACATAATCATTAGAAGGAGGAAAATATCATCAGAAAAAAAAAAAAAACAACAAGAAAATTCACCTAGGCAAAAAGGTCTAAAAAGGCTTCCCTGAGAAACTGAAACATATGTCGATGTCAGATTATCTTAGCCAGATAAGGAAGACTGTCTCAGGCAGCAGAAATACTGTGTGCAGAGACCCTGAGCTAGGAGAAAGCTGGGCACATTTAAGCATCTGAAACAATAGTCCTAGTATAGTGAATCTGGGAGAGTGGGTCAAAATGAAGTCAAAGAGATACAGAAAGCTATGGGTTTGGGGAATCTAATATTTTTATGCTTGTCTATAAGCAACTTATTTTATGTACATTGTAATATTTTTTTAAAAACCCATATACTTTGAAAGAGAGAGAGAGGCAAAATTAGGGAGTTCATACCAATGAACAAAGGAAATATTTCCTAGATGTTATTTCTCTTCTCCATAGTAGACACATTTATACGTAACCCTGGTCAGAGAGAGAGAGAGAAAATTTTGCAAGACCAAGGATACTGCAGATTCTCCTGGTGGTTAATGTGACTCTAGAAACTTTGTAGAATTGAGGAAGGGCTACCTTTTTAAAACATGAAGCTGGAAGTCTGTCTCTTAAAGGACAAATGTGTCTCTTAAAGGACAAAGAAAAATTTGAGACAAAAATGTGATATGAAATGGATCATTTGTGTTTATTACTTATGTTTTTCCTTTGAACTTCCTTGTGACTGAAAAACACATAGGAAAAATGAGTAATAAAAGAAAAAAAAGAAAAAAGAAGAAAAAATGTCAAGTCTTCTTCAACTTTGAAATCTAAACATTTCTATATATTTCACCTTTAGCTATTATAATGCTCATTAGTCAAAATGAATTATCAGTGAAAATAAAGTTATCACTATTTAAGTCAATCTGATAAATTTATTATGTGGTAGAAGTTATGCTAAATATCATTCTTCAAACAAACTGAAATTCTCTAAAATTATGGCTTTGAAATCATAGGTCTCTTAGGCATGGTTACCTTGGAAGTCCATGGCTATTTTCCTCTCAAACTTTATTACCCAAGGAACCTGATTCTCTAATTCATATACACATCAATTAATTGCATATAGTTTAATTTCACTCCTCTAATAAACTAGTTAGTAAACATGTTACATGAATGTTAGGTTTTTATATCATTTCCCCTAAAAAGTAGAAAGATTACAAAAGCAAAAGAAAAACTAGTAAATATCTTCTTAAAAATAGGATATTATAGAATAGAGTGAAGGACAAAAAGAAGATAATGTGAAATGAAGCATTTTTATATGTAGTACAATTAATAATCAAGCAATGATTAGTAGAGCAATAGCCTAAATGCATTCATTTATTCCACAAATGTTTATTGAATAACTACTATTTGCCAGATACTGATCTAGGCACATGAGTTCAATCAGAGACCCATAAACAAAGATTACTGTCTTTGTGGCGATTACATTCTAGTGTGCAGGGAGAACCAATAAATAATATCTATTATTTTAGAAAGTAAATTATGTATTATGTTACAGAGTAATACATGCTATGGGGAAAAAAAAAAGAGAGAGAGAGAGCATAATACAAGGATATGGAATGCCAGAGAAGGGATGTTGTCAGGTAGAATTTTAAATAGTTGGTAAGGATAAACTACATTGAGAGGGTGACACTGGAGCAAATATTTGAAGGAGGGAATTCCAATGATGGAATGAATAAGTCACAGGAATAAAAGGAACAGCATAGGAAATAGAGTGAATGGTATTATGATAGTGCTGCATGGTGACCAACAGCAGCTACACTTGTGAGAAAGTATAATGTACAAACTTATTGAAAAACTCTGTTGTGTACCTAAAACTAATGTAACCTCATGTGTCAACTATACTTCAAAAACAAACAGCAAACAAATAATTGAAGGAGGAAGAAATTAGTTATGTTTATACCTTGGGAGAAGAATATTTCAAACTATTAGAATAAACAGTCCAAAGGCCCTAGGATGGTTAAATTGGGGAGCAGAAGAGAGGATGTATAACCAGAGTGAGAACGGTAGGGGGTGGAGACAGGTCATAGAGGTCCAAATCATTCACGTTCTTGGATCTCTTTGTAAGAACCTTGGACTTAACTGAGAGTCATTTAAAGAGCTAGTGGGAGGTTTGAAGGAGAATACAGAACATCGCTTATGCCTTAAGGAATCACTTCGGCTGCTGTGTTAAAAATAGATTGTGGGAGTACAACACAGGAGGAAGCAAGAAAACCAGTCAGCAGTCTGGTGGTTAGTGTTATGTGTAAACTTGGCGAGGCTATGGCACCCGGTTATTTATCCAAATACAAGCCTAGATGTTACTGTGAAGGTATTCTGTAGATGTGGTTAGCACCTACAATTCACTGACTTTCAGTAAAAGAGATTACCCTCAATAATATGGGTGGGCCTCATCTATACAGCTGATGGCCTTAAGAGCAAAGATTGAGATTTTCCAGAGTAGAAGCAATTCTACCTTGACACTGCAGCATCAACTCCTGCCTGAGTTTATAACTCACTAGTCTGTTCTACAGATATTTGAATTTGCCAGCCCTACAACTGTGTGAGCCAGTTCCTTAAAATAAATTATAGATATATATGGTTATGGATCTAGATATAGATAGATGGGAGAGAGAAAGGACAGAAACAGTCAATAGAATATATAAATTTATGTATGATATACACACATATATATATTTATATATGCATTCACATATATGTCCTATAAGTTCTGTTTTTCTAGATCATCCTGACTGAACATGATGCTATTGGCAATAATATTTACAAGATATAATGGTGGCTGGGAGCAGGACAGTAATGGTGTCTGGTGGTAAAATCATCCCATTTTGAATTTATATACTGACACTGATGTCCATAGAAAGTACTCTAAGTATCATCTTCAGAAGTAATTCAGCTGAAGTCTGGGAATAATTTACTATGACATACAATTCCATCTTTTTTTTCCTGGAAGGTTAAAGTTAGACAGTCTGGCATTTTCTAGACTATCCTTTGAAAGGCATTCGGCATGTACACAGAATTGGTAGTCCTTCTCCCAAACCCCCACCACTGCTGTGTGAAAGGAAGGGGATGGGGCCAAAGGTATAACTTAAGGATGTCAACTATTACTTATTGAACAAGAACCTGCATACACGATGCCAGTGATGTGATTAATCATTCTCTGGTACAAAAAGAAGGTCGTTCATGTTGAAATTTTGATTTATGTGTGCTCTTGCATTATCTCCTAAACCCTAGCCACTTGCCAGCATGCACACTGTAATGAGTTTGGCATTTGTGTAGGACTTTAGAAACATTAAATAATGAATCCCTCTAGAACATCTCCTTGTATTACTATATCCTACTCATTTTTAAGTGAGGAAATAGAGATGGTATATAATTTGACTAAATCCTCATATCAGGTTGGTAAAGTGGAGGGGTAGAAATAATTAAATGTGTTCAAATATTATATTATGGAATCATTTAACATGCCTCACAGTGCCCAAGTAGACACCACAGATCTAAATAATTGAAGATTCCAAATTTATCAAGGAAATTAAGGGTGTAGGATGAGTTTCAGAGGAGTTACTCTTTTTTTATTTACTAGCATTAATATCATCCAGTGTTCCTTATGGCTTAGCTATAACCCACCAGGTATTATTATTTTTTTAAATTTTTCTTTTTTTAAGATTTTATTTATTTATTTGACAGAGAGAGATCACAAGTAGGCAGAGAGGCAGGCAGAGAGAGAGTGAGAGAGAGAGGGAAGCAGGCTCCCTGCTGAGCAGAAAGCCTGATTCAGGACTTGATCCCAGGACCCTGAGATCATGACCTGAGACGAAGGCAGTAGCTTAACCCACTGAGCCACCCAGGCACCCCTACCTCCAGTTATTATTATACTCACTGATAATATGATAACTTTTTAATGGATCATAACTTACATTCAAATTTTAACCTCTTTCTTTAAAATGTTAATGTACTAAATTTGAGAAAATTTTTTGTCATTTTAAAAAATGTATCTCTGATATGCAATTAAAATTCTTTGCTCTTCTAACATGGTAAAATGCCTTGTAGCTCTCGTGTTTGGCTTTGATCACCAAATACTAGTAAACATATCTGTGTGTCTGCAACTTTGCAAAGCTATGTTGTAAACCAAAATGTTTTAGTAATAATCTATGTGAAGTTGGCAGCTACTGAGATATTAAAATAGATTTTCTTTAAAAAGCACCAAGTTCTTTCAAGCTGCTAAAGCACCTTATAGTGCAGAGAAAAAAAAATTTATATAACCATAATAGGTCAGGGAAAGAACCCAAGATTTTTGCTGGGGAAAAAAAGGATCCTGGAGCATATGCTGATCTAGATCTGCTTGGGTTTTGGTTTGATCTACTACTCAGGTTTGGTGGTGAACAAATCTAGCTCCATACTTTTGCAAGGCAGACAGTCATTAATGTGTTTACCACACAAAGCAGGGACCTTGGAGGACTTTGTTCTTGGGATAACTGTGGAAAAACAAGAAAAACAAACCAACCGATCTGTTCCTTGCCCCTTTTAAGATGACTGCAAAAAAAAGTTACCTTGGCACTGAATAGGGTATGAGAAAAACATATTTTTTTAAATGTCCTGGAGAAGTTGTAACTTTGTGCTGGACTTCACACAGATTTGAGCCTTGCTCACATCAGCTAGAGGGACAGAAAACTCTTAAGCTTCATCTTTGTTTGTGATGCTCCTAAGTTGGAAGTGCCCCCTGGTGCCCAGAAGAAGCAAATGCAAATCCACCACAGTAAGGCTCTATCTGTATTTTAGGTCTCCAAATAAGTTCACCAGTGTAGTAATGATGAAAAGTAAAAACTAACTAGGCATCAAGGAAACAAAGCATCCAAAGGAGAAACAAGAGAAATGGACTTGAAAATACCCCAGGTTTAGGAAATATCAAATGTAAACAAGCATTAAAAATGATATTTAAAGTTTTGAAGAAGAAAAAGATAAGCTTTAAAATATCTTTAGGGTAAAGGAACAAAAATTAACAGAATTGAAAAAGAGTCCAATATAATACCAGGTATGAAAAGAAAACCAATTAAAATCAAAAACTCAACAAGAGCAGCTGTACCAGATGAAGCACAGCTAGAGAGATAATTAGTGACTGGGAAGATAGGAAATAGTAACCAGGATGCAGGATGGAGAGATCCATGCCCCCCACGCCAAAAAAAAAGGGGGGGGAGGGGGCAGGGGGACCATCTTGATAAAATAGAAAACATGGTAGCCAGAATGAGAATGCTTAATATTTTCTATAATGAAACTCCACGAGGAGACAAGATAAGGAATGAGGTGAGGCAACACTGGCAGTGATAACACATGAGAATTTCTGGGATTAATCACAGACATAAACCAATCCAGATTTAAAAAGGACCAACACATCTGCAATAGGATACTGACACATATTGTAGTGAAACTAGAAAACATCAAGACAAATAAAACAAAATTAAAAACAGCTAGAGAAAAAGAACAGTTACCTTCTGAAGACTGTTAACTGACTTCTTGAGAGATAATGGAAGCCCAAACACAGGAGAATTATATTATCAACATGTTTTTTAAAAAAAGAAAAAGTATGAAATAATAATATGGAGCAACTGAAATAGAAGAGAAACAAACATAACCAGGTATAGAACAGAAAAAAGACAAAATAGAATTGTAGATCAGCATTTATAGCACAGTTAAAGAAATTCAGTGTCTACTTAAAAAAATGAAGATTGCATGACTAAATTTAAAAATATTGTATGATATCAACTAGAGTCGCATGGATATAGGAAGAGTGAGAGAAAAAGGAAAAAGAACATATGCTGTGAAAATGCTAATCAAAGAAAACTGATATGGTTATATAAATATCAGAACTAAATACACCTGAAGGCAAACATTTTTTGATTGACCCTTCTATAATCAATATTAATTGTGAAAATATGTGATGTCAAACATGACAGGAACAAAGAGAAACAGACAAATCATTAATCTTTGGGAGATTTTAAATATGTTTTTCAATAAATAGGAAAAAATAGATGAATCATTAAAGATATAGAAATCTTGAATAACAAAACCATAGACTGGATATCTGTATCTCTCTCTCTCTCTTTCTATGTATATATATATGCATATATACATATATATGCACACACACAATGCACATATATACATACAAATAATATATACATTATATATTCATATTAAAATGCCATTTCTAATAACTGGAAAATACGCAGTCTCCTTTTAGCATTGTTGGAACCGTTATGAAAACTAACCTTTTTCTGGGCAAATTTCATGGAATTACTAAAAACTGAAATAACGGTAATTAAGCTAGAATTAAATAGAGAAAAGATAACTGGAAAATTGTTCTTTTATTTGAAAATTAAGAATTAGACTTTTTAAAAAAAAGATTTTATTTATTTATTTGACAGAGACACAGCAAGAGAGAAAACACAAGCAGGGGGAGTGGGAGAGGGAGAAGCAGGCTAATTAATACCATAGAAAACATACAAGAAAAAGGATAAAAAAAAGTCAAAATTGTTTTTTAAAACTACTACTTAAATTGATTACCCCTCAGATTAGACTAATTATGACAAAAGAGATAAGACCCAGTAAAGTTACTGTCTCTTAGTCAATCTCTCTCTCTATATATATAGAGAGAGAATAATATAAAACAATACTGAGAACATTTCTCCAGATCCTATAGATATTAAAGAGATATTAAGATTCATATGAATAACTTAATAATAATGTTTACACTTTTAGATAATGTAGATAAAGTTTTGGAAAAATATAATTATTCAACAGTGATTCTAGAAAGGAGAGAGAAGGTAAATAGTATATACATAGACACTAAGAAATTAAATCATTAATCAAAAATGTTTCCACAATGAAACCAGTTCCAGATGTCTTCATTAATGGATTCTACCAACATTCAAAAAAGAAATAATTCTATCTTCTCAAACTCTTTCAGAAAATAGAAAAAAAAGATAACATGGCCCAACTCATTGTAACAGGTCAATACAACCTTGACGAAAAACTTGACAAAGATATTTCAGGAAAAGTAAGATAATGCTACTTTCATTCATGCATACAAATGCAAAATTCCTAAACCAAATATCTATCTGCAAACTAAATTCAGAAATATCTGAAAAAATAATACTGCATCATCTTCTGGATGATGTACAGGGATGTACTGCAGTTCACTAACTACTTAAAGCTAACACAGACTATAAGGGTGTAAAGACCATGGTCCCCAACAATACTGCCCTTAATCCAGACACCTGCAATACATGCAGGGTTCTGGATTTCACAAACCCACACTTCTGACTGACTGGCTATAAATTTGGAGGTTTCTAAAACCCCTGTCAGGGTTGACAATTTGCTAGAATGTCTCAAAGAATCTAAGAAAATGTTATACTTAAAATTACCATTTTCTTATGAAGTACACAGATTAGGTGGGCCAGCTAAGTGAAGAGGCACAGAGCAGGAAAGGAGGTTTAATAGTAAACTATTATTAAATCAGTCAACTATTAATAAATCAATTATTAAATCAATCAACATCATCTACCACAGTGACAGAATTAAAGAGAAAAATACAATTCTCTCAATAGATGGAAAAGCAAAAGCATCTCCCATTCATAATAAATTCAACTTCCATTCATGATAAAACTCTTAGTAAATCCAAACTTAATGAAAGTGATTATAAGATACCTCATTCTCCCATGCTCAGCATATACAATTGGTTATTAAGTCCTATCATTTATCCCCAGATTTATTAAGATATTATTGGCATAAAGCATATGTAGCTTTAAGGTGTACAATGTGATGATTTTATATATATATATCTCAAATATATATGTATATATATTATATATGTATATGTATATATAAGTAAGTAAGTATATAAGTAAGGGAGTTTTAACAATTAATAGGAAAAAAATAATGGCTTATATTTCTAAAGTATTTAGACTATGAAGTATTCATATTTGTATGATGATATTTTACTTTATAATAGTAAGTAATATTTTAATTCCTTCTTTCTTAAGATTTTAATTTTTAGAGCAATTTTAAGTTCACAGCAAATTTAAGAGGAAAGTACAGAGATTTCCCAATTGATGAACCTACTATGACACATCATACAAAACCCATATTTTACATTAGAATTCACTCTTGGTGCTGTACATCAATTACGTGGATATGGAAAACTATATAATGACATGTACTGATCATTATAGCATCACACAGAATATTTTTAATGCCCTAAAAACTTCTGTGTTTTGCTTATTTATCTCTCCCCTGTCCCCCAACCTCCGGCAACCACTGATCTTTTTACTGGGTCCACAGTGTTGCCTTTCTCAAAATGTCATATAGTTGAAATCATACAGTGTATCATTTTCATATTGCCTTATTTTACTTAGTTGTAGGTGTTTAAGTTTCCTCCATGTCTTTTCATGGCTTGATACCTCATTTATTTTTAGTTCTGAATGATATTTCATCACCTAGATGTACCAAAATTTATTTACTCATTCACCTACTGAAGGACATTTTGGTTACTTCCAAGTTTTGGCAGTTCGGAATAAAGCTGTCATAACATCTGTGTACATGTTGTTTTGTGAAGAGAAGTTTTCAACTTTTTGGGGTAAATACCAAAAAGCCCAATTGCTGGATCCTATGCTAAGAGTAAGTTTAGTTTTGTAAGAAATGGCCAAACTGCCTTCCAAAATAGCTATATCTCTTCTTTCCTGACAAGGTAACTGGAGATACAACATACATCATCTTTTTCTAATTAAACAGTAGAACTGCGAGTGGAATTCAGCTCTTCTTATTGCTAGTTTAATGCTCTGTCTAAATCTGAGTAACTTCTCTGTAAATTTTTTCTTACAAAGCCACTCTTCAATATCTCGTAACTACTGTTATTGTGGCCACTCTGTGACAGTTTTTTTCTTAAACATTATATTTACCCTCTGCCCTGGTTCTGCTCTCCTGTCATCCCAGTTACTACGATACTTTTCTCTTGCTTGTCTTTCTTGTCTAGCATGCACCAGACATGTGTGCTGTGCTCTTTCTCCTTCTCTTAATATTGTATCCAACATGGAACATTTTATTTTTATCTACCCTGAAGAACCTATATAACTATGCTCATGGCTAACTGGTAACTAACTTAGGTCATTTTTATAGTTAAAAAAAAAGAGAAAAATTTTTTTACCAATACATAAGATTAGGTTTAAAATAATCTCATCAAGTAATGTCTCTGAAAGACATTTTTTTTAAAGATTTTATTTATTTATTTGAGAGAGAATGAGTGAGAGAGAGCATGAGAGAGGAGAAGGTCAGAGGGAGAAGCAGACTCCCCAAGAAGCTAGGAGCCTGATGCGGGACTCGATCCTAGAAGTCCAGGATCATGACCTGAGCTAAAGGCAGCTGCTCAACCAACTGAACCACCCAGGCACCCTCTTAAAGACATTTTTATTTCTATTTTATTCATACTATACTTAAGTATAACTTTTATTTTTATTATAAGAAGAGTTTATAACATATGCATAGTAAATACATGCATGAGAATTAAGTTCATACTTCAAGTCATTGTGTGCTGGTGTCACTTCTAAAACAGCCATTTTCATAGCATATTAATTTGTTCTATTCTAATATATTAATAATCAATGGACAGAACATCCTGATATTGCTATTGAAACTTCCAAACATGTAGCTAATTAACATTTGAATTTTGATTAATTATTGCCTGATGTATGCATTTCAAAAACTTAACTTTTTAGTTATTTAAATGATCTTTAGTATGTTCAATGGTTTGCTGCCCAGCATTTATGTTGTTGTATGTTCAAATAAGAATATAAGAACAGACAATTAAGTGTGAACCTACAACTTTGTTAATATACAACCAACACATTGAATCATTGATGAAGAACATTAAAGAAACCTGGATTGCACATATTTTAAAATTGAAAATATGAGAATTAATTTACGGAAAACCCCCATGGGAAGTAACTATATGTCATAGGTGCCAAATTAGAAATCTCCAGGTTATAAGATCATAACCCCTAGAGGAATATTTATCTGTATGTTTACTTAATATCTAACAGCATGTGAAATTTATTTATTAATATGCCTGCAGGTTTCTCTCTAATCCCACTTCTCAAAGATGCACACACATAGATAGAAAACCAGGAGGGGGTGAATTGCCCTGGAACTGTTTCCATCTAAGCTGAAAAATATAGTTTTAATGGGAAAAGCAAAAGTTGCTCTCTCCTTCTAACCTTGAACATTTATACACATTCAAAGTAAAGTATGTGGACAACTTCAAAGGCAATCTCCTCCATGGCATCTTCTTGGCAATGCACTTATTCCAATCTAAGTTAGCACTGATCTCACCCTCTCTGAATGTAATTTACCTATCGGCCTCATTTTATCATCCCTTCAATTACAGTTTACATGTATCCTTCTATTTCCTTTGAATGCTCTCCATTGACAGAAATCTTGCTGTGACAATTTGTTTTAGTACAGGGTGCATAGCGAAGTGACTTTTTATACTGGCATCTACCCAATATTTGTTAAAAGCATTTGGTTTTAAATATATATGTGAAAACTTAGATATGTAAACCACTTATTAAGGAGACTAATATTAAAAAGGAAGAACAAGTTTTTTTTTTTTTAAACTGGCACAGAAATAGCTTTAGAATGAAATTTTCCAGAGTAGTTTCATTTTTCAAGGGAAGCTTTGATATATGATTGTATTAAATACAATTACCTAACGTAATTTTTTTCTACACAAAAATAAAGCAAAGAATTGAAGCAACTGCCTGAATAATTTAGACTGATACAGTTTTCCTCCAATTTTTTTTAATCTATTTAGGGTATAATTATTGATTGGCTTTGAATATCCTATGATTGCCCCAGTGAAAGAAATCTGCTTGAGGTCATAGCAACTAGGTTGCATGTACTACTAATGCCAGACATTTTTATAATGCCTAATACTTATCATAAGAATGCTTTTACATCAATTATTTCATTTAGGCCTCAGGTAGAATTAGTGGGGGTAGGGAAAGATAGGAAAGTTATTATAACTCACATTTTATAGGTATAAGAGAGAAGACTATATCTGTTTATATATATGTTTCTTGCAAATACTTGAATATCTTGTACAACATTCTCTTGCCTGTATAAATCTAACTGTTCTTAAATGAAGGTAAAATTACTATATGTAAAACTTCCTTCTTTACATAGGGGACTTGCTGTTTACCTAACATTGTTAAGTAGTAGAGAGTACAAATTAGACCTTTATAATTGCTAGTTTATAAGTATTTGTAAATGTACCATAGGAATACATAAAAAAAGTTATTGGTTCTAACAAAAGAATTGAGATAGTTTACACAGAAGAGATGACATTTTGAGCTAGGTCTTATAGGCTGAGTTCAACAGCTGGAGAAATGAGCAAGGCCATAAGAAACAGCTCTCAAATGTAAAACTGCCCATCACAGTTGACAGTCTGCAGAACACTACTGCTCAGTATCAAGTTACACGGGAGAACATTATGGAGAATAAAACTAGAAAAATAGAACTGGGGCCAGTTATACGCAACTCTGAATTCCAAGTTGAGGATGTTGGCAATGAGTTCTTTCATATGCGATGAGGAAATATTTTCATCTTTTGGGTTTCTTGTTTGTTTTAAGGAAAGAAGATAGGAAATATTACCCTGAGAAGATGTGAAGAGTATTGAGAATAGAATCTTTGTGCAGAATTTTCCCAACATCACACAGTATGCATGCAAAATGTTAACATTCGCATGGCACACAGGGCCAAACTGACAAGGCTCGTCCAGGCTGTGGGCTACCAGCTCCCTAGGCCAGCTCCTTCCAGCCTTCCTGACAGCTGAGAGACTCCATATAATTTCTCTCACTTGAATCCATTAGATCCATCAGCAAAAAGCCTGGTATCCCTGATGGGAAAGCCTATCTTTGGCAAAGGAAAGAGGAAGAGGAACTAATGTAGAAGGGCGAGCAAAGGGAAAAAAAAGAAGACAATGTTAGCAAGAAAGCAGGAGTGTGGTATTGTTAAGTCAAGAGAGGAGAAACTTTTAAAAATGGAGCAAACCAAAAAGACTTGCCTATTATTGAAAAATCATATGTAGTTCAATTTTTATAGCTACTAAGAAAAACAGTATGACAGTTTTCAAAAAGTTAAAAACTGAACTACCATATGATCCAGCAATCCCATTCTTGGGTATATATCTGAAGGAATTTAAATCAGTATCTTCAAAGGATATTTGCATACCCATATTTATTACCACACAACTCACATTAGCCAAAATAAGGAAACAACAAAGTGCCCATCAGAAGGTAAATGGATAAAGAAGATGTGTGTGTACACACACACACACACACACACACACACACACAAGATGGAATACTATTCAGCCACGAGAAAGAAGGAAATCTTGCCACTTGCCACAACATGGATAAACCTTGAAGATGTTAGGCTAAGTGAGGTAGTCAGAGAAAGACAAATACTGTATAATCTAACTTATATGTCAAATTTAAAAAGAAATAGAAGAAGATGAGGAAGAAGAAGAAGATGACGACGAAGGGCCCGCGCTGAAGAGAGCAGCTGAAGAGGAGGATGAAGCGGATCCCAAGCGGCAGAAGACAGAAAATGGGGCATCGGCCTGAGCCCCCTGCCAATGGGCTGGGGGTGGGAGGCCCCTCAGGGCCTGGAGGTGGGGGTGGGAACAGACAAGTGCAGCCACTCTCCACCTGGCTCCTGGCTCTGGACCCTGCACCAGAGCTGCCACCCTCTTTGTCCTCAGCCTTTCTCATGTCCGCCTCTCCAGACACTGCCCCTTCTATCATCACTCTGCCATTGTTCCACCTCTTGACCTGCTCCATCTGAGCTCCCCAGCTGGTCCCAATTGCTCTTCTTCCTGTCCTTGCTCTCTTCCTCCCTTCCCCCACCCCTCCTCCAGTAGCGTCTCCTTCCTCACCTCTGCAGAGTAGAATGGTGGTTACCAGGAGCAAGGGGGTTGATAGGGGTTAGGGAGATGTTGTTTAAAGGTACAAACTTACAACTAGTACATAAGTAAGTTCTAGAGAGCTAATGCACAGTGCAGTGAATAGAGTCAGCAATACTGTATTATAAACTTTAAAGTTTGTAAGCTGGGTGGGGGGAGGAAGGAAAGCAATGGGCTGGAAAGAGAGGCAAGGCGAGGGCCCTTTGGGAAGTTGAGGCCTGAGTATGTAGGTCAAGGGAAAGAAGTCAAAAGAGAGAATTGGACTAGAAACATGCAAGAGGAAAGGGAAAAAATAAACAGATGAAGCAAAATTTGGGCAAATGAGAAATAATGAATCAAATGTGTGAGTAGAGGGATTAACTTGGGCATTTGTTAAAAATATACTTTTCTTTAACAGACAGAGTGGAGGGAAGTAGTAGTGAAGAGAAAGAGAGATTCAGAAGGGCATTGAAGAAATGTGAGAGTATTCCCCCTCAATAGCTTTTGTTTTCTCTGTAAAATAGGATGTGAGAAGGATGGTAATCATTCAACAATTCCTACTGGGGAAAAGGACAGGTGACAAGGTAGAGTGAAGTTAGGGTCAGATGAATCTATCAATCACGTTCTCAACACTGTGCTCAACAATGTGCTAGGTGCTGTAGGGGATATAAAATATGGATGATGTGATTCCTGTCCTCAAAGGGAAACACATACACAAATAACTAAAAGATAAGGAAGTTTTTACAAGTTAAATTATTATTTGCTGAAAATCATTAAAAAGTCCTATGGAAGAATTGGAGGGTAAAGAAACTGAAAAAGCTTTCATGCATTATTTGAATAAACAGAAGATCAGATTGTAGAAAAAAAGCAGAGACCAGCTTAAGATGGCATATGCACATCAGTTAGTTGGGAGATCATCGGGTAGTGGAGGAAGTGACTGATGGGGAAAAGTAGGCAACATGACTAAACAAATAGAAAAGAACCAGGCTATATGTTACCCATACTGGGAATAAAATAAAATAAATACAGAAAAATAGAAACGAGAAAGGAACCAGAGGATAGAGATGGATGAAGATTAATTGGGTATTTACAAGCAGGATGGTGGGCAGTGCAGGGATAATAGAAGTAGAAACATGACAGTCCAGGAAGCTTGCAGCAAACCAGATGTGAGGCTTTGCAAGAATAATGCCAGTGCCAGAATGAAGAGAAAGGGAAGAATCCGAGACATATTCTGAAAGCAGATTTGTTAAAACAATGTGACAGATTGGATATTAATTGAGAGAAAGGAGAGAGTAAACTGGGCTTTTAAGTTTTTACTTTTGGGGTTAAAAAAACAAACAATATTAGTGCTGGAACATTGGAGAGAGCAAGGCAGTTCTCAGGGGACAATAATGTTTGGGGCTTTTTGAAGTTTCAGGGGAATAGCAGCAAAGAAATGGTTGGTTAGGTTTTTGGCATTCCCAGTCTTTGGTAGGAAAGAATAAAGGTTTATAATTTGAATTACCACCAAGAGGTCATAAATGAAGTTTTGGGAAAAGATCAGCTCTTTGCAAAAGTGTTTGCAGAGACAGAGGATAAAAGCATTAAAATTTCAGTCTCAAGGGACATTTCTATTTACAAAGGAAGAGCAGGAAGTCAGGCCTGATAGGAAGGCAGAGTAAATGGTCAGAGAGTAGGGGAACAAATGAATCAATATGTTCTGAAACAGGGCGAGAAGAAAACTTTAAGGAGCAAAGGATTTAATTGCATTTAATTGCAGCAAAGGTTGTGAAGAAGCAGAAATTGAATTGATAGAGGTCCACTGAATTTGACCAAAAGGAGACAATTTTAATTAAACCTTTCAGAGGCCTGTTTTAGTGAAATGACAGAAGAAGAGGATGAAGGCACCAGGCAAATAAGACAGTTGGTATATAAATATGCTCAACTCCTTCCAAAGGAGAGCATATTAGAATTTCTAAGAGAGTCCTGAGGAAATGCTTTAGAGATCCCTGCTGAAATTGATGGAGTATTGCTAGATCCTGTGAGCCTCTCACCCCTCAGTCATCCAGAGCAGCTCCATTTATACTGTGTTTGTATGTATGTGTGTGAGAGCACATGTGCTTGTATGTGAGTTCACAAGGATAAAGATTTAGGAGTTGTATTTGAAGAAGTGCTGGATGCTAAAATAAAATTTAATAATCTACTCTAGAAACTTGGCAATTAAGGAGAAAAATACTATGTGAGTGCTAGAAAGGATAGCAGGGTAATTTTAAAACAGGATATTAATAACTTCCAATATGTTAGAGAAAACTGGCTGTAGATTCATATATCTCTCATTTTAAATTCTGGATCTATTTACTAGCTATGTGTGTGAGTTACTTAACCTCTGTTAATCTCAGTTTTCTCCCATCTAAAAGGTATAGAAAGGCATTCTCTTCAAAGTGTGGTTGGATGACATAGAAGTAGGCAAGAACAGTAGCCTCTTTTGTCCCTAATTTCCATTTCACACACACTCACATGTACAGGAAATGAAACTTCATGTTCTATAGTTAAACGTAATGTCTATCTTGAGCTCCCATTCCTATTCCTATAAACTTAGTTATTTGAACATTTAGTTAGGTGAACTCAACAGTTCTGTATTTTTTCAGACATTTCAGTTTTAAGCCTAAATAAATACATGGTTTACCTGTCCAAATATTCTCTCTAGTGTGGCATTCAAGATTTTAGGGATGCTTCCTAGCTTCCTCATTAGGCTTTTAGTCCTCAGTCAGCGTGTTGTCCCTGGTATCCATTGGGGTTTGCCCTCTGACCTCCTCCTGAAGCCCTTGTTGCCTTCTGTGCAGGCACTGGCTGATGTGTGCCCATGTCCTGCTCCACGTTTTGATGCTGATATACAAACATATCATACTATATCTACTGCTGACTGGCAGCTTCACACTCTGACCAGTCCCCTATTTGTTCATAAATTATTTTTACTGTTAAATATATTTGCCTTGGGGTGGCTCAGTGGGTTAAGCCTCGGCCTTCGGCTCTGGTCATGATCTCAGGGTCCTGGGATCGAGCCTTGCGTTGGACTCTCTGCTCGGCAGGGAGCCTGCTTCCCCCTCCTCTCTCTCTGCCTGCATCTCTGCCTACTTGCTATCTCTGTCTGTCAAATAAATGAATAAAATCATGTGTGTGTGTGTGTGTGTGTGTGTGTGTGTGTGTATTTTTTTTTTTGCCTTTTTAAAACCATGTGAAAATGTGTGTCTCTTGGCAATATACTGAGGTTTGTATCTGTTCTTGAGCCACTCCTGATCTGACACTTCATATTGCTATGCCACCTCTCAGTTTTCCTATTAGACACATTTCTCTAAGACCTAATGTGCTTCCAAACTACACTTTGGGAAGCTAAACTCTGCTTTTGGATCTGGGAAACCACATGGAAAAGAAGGCAACTTACACACTCCTCTTGGCAATCCACACCAATGCTCAAAATCTTTTGCCCTTGCTCTTCTCACCATGCCCCACGCCTGCTCCTTCCCCCTTGCCTATAGCCCAGAGGTAGATCAGGGCAGAATCCTGGTCATACCTGGTCATCATGCATATTTTACAAAATCTCTTTACCCTCAGCCGGATCTGTGGTAGGTGAAACGTCCTTGGAGGCTTTGCTACCTTAACAATCTTCATGTAGGAGCTCCAGTGGCGCAATCGGTTAGCGCGCGGTACTTATACAACAATCTTCATGTAACCTGGCCTTGGATGGAGCTGGATGAGTCAGCTTAACAAAGGCCTGTTAAGCTTCTCTAGAGCATCTGAAGCCAAGTTTGATGCCAAGTGATAGCTCTGAATATTTTGTCCCTGAATATTGGATTTTGTTTTGTTTTGTTTGTTTTTACATCAAGTGACTCACATAAGCATGGCTCAAGAAGGAAATGAATTAACTCAGATCTTGGAGATTTGAAAGGTCACCTATAGGTCACCTTAAGGGCAGTATAGGCCATTCAGTCCACCTGGTCTGGTCATCCCATTATTATTTGTTCCTTTATCTAATCTCTTAGGCTAATTAGATAGCTTAGTAATCATTCAAATGGAATATCCCTACTGGATTGCTTTTAATTCAGGCAGGGTCTCCTGTTTTGTACTCATTTGGTACCAGAATAGCTGAAAAAACTGCCTTAGAAGCTTCCCTCAGAAAAGGGCATGAAGATGGATAGTTATTCTGAAGCTTCCTGGCCTACACCCCAAAGTTGAGATCGTGAGTTTCTTATTGGATTTGCGGAAACCCTACGCACACACACACACTCATTTGCACATATTTAAGCAACATGGAGTCATCACCTCTCATGGTGGCAGAGCCCTGGGAGCAACTCACTCTTGTGTTCAGCCTTCCAGGTGACTATCTGAGAATCAAATCGCCCTCTGTACCACAAGTTTCTCAAATCACACTGCTTACCAGATTGCTCTCTGTCTCTGTCCTTCTGTCACTCTCTCTTTCTCTGTTAGGGGAGGTCATTGAGAGGATGTGACCTTTGGCTGACCCACAAGCTGCACCTGAATAGTGAGAAACTCCTTCCCTCCTTCCCCATCCTTGGGTTGTTGGTTCTGCCAATTATTCCCACACTAGGAGTTGTTTCAGGGACACAGCCTTGACAGAACAATGTGGTGTTGAGACCACCCTGACTGTGTACATGACTGAACCCCATTAGAGTTCTATATAAACTTAAAATTCTGCAAGTGTGTGCAAATATCTACTCATTTTGTGGCTGCCCGAGATAAACCTCATATGTAAATTCCCTTGCATATTAAAGCCACCACTTACCAATCTGGAGTGGGATGATTCTTAGTTCAGTCTCTCCTTACCCTCTGTGTACAGGGGCCAATTTCAAATCTCACCCAGGGAACGAACTCTCTCCCTCTGTTTCTTTTGGAACAGTCTCAAAGACCAACTCAATAGGATTCATATTGGCCGGTAACTCTATAATTGTCTAGAATTCATACCAATTAAACCAAGTTTATGATTCTTTATTACTTACTAGTCTTTTTTCATGAAATAGTCATTTTTCTCCACTATCCAAATGCAGTTTTGTAACCAGTAGGGATATCGCTCTTAATAAAGACTTTCAGTATTCACTCTCTTTATTGTTCCAGATTTGGGGGAAATTATTGTCATGGACTCCTTAAGTTTTTTTCTCCTGGAGGACCAGTACATTTAAACTCATATATTTCAATGCCTTTGGATTGTGTAAGGTTTGTTTTAAGTCATAGTTGTAAAGAGCACAAGCTTAAGTATGTTTAAACATTGAGGATAAGGCAATAGAGGAATGAGAAAATGAAAGGCACTGGGCATAAGCCTCATCCCAAAGGAATTATGAAGGCACACAATCTAGTCTTCAGATAAGTAGGCTCATCTTCACAAAAAAAGAACATTTTCCCTTCTATAACAGGAAGGAAGAGTGAAGGGCCAGAGAAGTGTAAAATCAAGATTGAGGTAAAGCCAGAGGGTTGAGGGCTCACTCATTGGATAGTTTTGCTTTTTTCAGGTGTGAAAGAGCAAATCAGCATGGGCTTAGGCATCAAACTGTAATACTTTATATTTGGCATGACACAAGATAGCCAAAACTATCACAATTTCCTGCCCTTACGCTAAATAACAAGTAAAATAATTTAATTATGTGCTTTAAAAAATTCTTTCTACTGGAACATCAGCCTATGACTCAATGAAAGTAGCTGACTTAAGTTTGCTCATCAAGGCTCAATTTGGGAATTTGTTCTTGCTTTCTCCACCATTTCAAATCCACTATCTAATAAACTCAATCCAATCCAAACAGTTCTCCATCTTTTAATATCTGCCTTAACATCACACAATCCAAACCCTAAAAACCTTTAACTATCATCCCTTAAATCATCTGAATTTCTGTTAAAGTGATGTTAACTTTTTCTGCCTTTTCTAGATCTTGAAAAACCTAGCTTTGCTTTATCAACATGGTCTTCTTGTGGTCTTTAGGTGGTTGGTAGTCAATCCAAATTGGATTTCAATTGTTCTTTTGGATTATTAAAAGTAACTCATTTTACTAATTTCATACATCAAATTTTTATAGACTCAAGATTTTTTCCAATAACACCTACATATATGGATTTTATATTGATGCAAACAGGACTCATGAATGAAAGAGCAATGCATTTATGGATAATGTTCAAATATCCTGAATTTGCTCCTAAGTCCTGCAAGATGTTTATTATGATCTGTCTCTGGGGTTTATACATATAAAGACTAGACATGTGCCTAGGTCTCCGTACTGGGATTCTATCTGTTCTACATTTACTTTCTTTATAACTTTGGATAATTTCCTTATCTTCTCAGAGCTCCAATTTCTTCATTAGTAAAATGGGGATAATTACTATATCACAGTTATTGGGAAGCTTAAAGGGGTTCATGTAGGGGATGTTCCTGGAATAGAATCCTAGCAAAATGTACAAATATAACCAGCACTGGTTTTATTCTTCCATTTGTATCTTTCCTTCTTTAAACCTGGAGGTGTGCCATATGCTGAAAATAAGCAGAACCAGTCTCCATTTTTCCATATTGCTGGCAGAGAATCTAGGGAAGTCAGTTCTCCTCACATCTGCCACCCAGCAAACATCCATTCTTAAGATCATTCTCACTGTTGGAGAGAAAGGCAGAATTTCAGTAGTGACTGAGGGAAAAGCAATAAAATGTTCTATGGCTCCTTAATTACTAGAGAAGAACACCTCTACCTTTCTGATTTAGTTAGAAGATACAGAATTTAACACTCTTTCCTGGTAGTTGATATTTCCTATCACATGTAGTATTATTTGTAAATGTTAAGAATTTGAAGTACAGGGGCGCCTGGGTGGCTCAGTAAGTTGGGCCTCTGCCTTCAGCTCGGGTCATGATCCCAGCGGCCTGGGATGGAGTCCCGCATCGGGCTCTCTGCTCAGCAGGGAGCCTGCTTTTCCTCATCTCTCTCTCTCTGCCTACTTGTGATCTCTCTCTCTGTCAAATAAATAAATAAAATCTTTAAAAAAAAAAGAATTTGAAGTACAAATGACTTGTAAATTTTCCAAATTCACTTTTCCAAAGAAGACATACAAATGGCTAACAGACACATGAGAAGGTGTTCATCATCATTAGTCATTATGGAAATTCAAATCAAAACCACATTGAGAGACCACCTTTGCTGGTTAGAATGGCAAAAATCCACAAGGCAAGAAAAAACAAATGTTGGAGATTGTGCAGAAAGGGGAACCCTCTTACACGGTTGGTAGGAATGTAAATTGGTGCAGCCACTTTGGAAAACAGTGTGGAGGTTCCTCAAAAAAATTAAAAACAGAGATACCCTATGACCCAACAATTGCACAACTGGATATTTATCCCAAAGATACAGATGCAGTGAAAAGAAGGGCCATACACACCCCAATATTCATAGCAGCAATGTCCACCAATAGCCAAAATGTGGAAAGAGCTAAGAAGCCCCTCAACAGATGAATGGATAAAGAAGATATGGTCCATATAAACAATGGAATATTACTCAGCCATCTGAAAGGATGAATGCCCAACCTATGCATCAACATGGATGGGACTGGGGGAGATTATGCTAAGTGAAATAAGTCAAAGAGAGAAAGTCAATTATCATATGGTTTCACTTATTTGCAGAATGTAAGGAATAGCATGGAGGACATTAGGAGAAGGGAAAAATGAAGGGGGAAAAATTGGAGTGGGAAATGAACCACGACAGACTATGGGCTCTGGGAAACAAACTGAGGGTTTTAGAAGGGAGGGAATTGGGGAGGTTGGGTTAGCCTGGTGATGGGTATTAAGGAGGGCACGGATTGCATTGAGCACTGGGTGATATATGTAAACAATGAATCATGGAACACTACATCAAAAACTAATGGTGTACTGTATGGTGACTAACATAACACAATAAAAACATTAAAAAAATAAAATTAAGAATTTATGAGCATAGCGGCACCTGGGCAGTGAAGTTGGTTAAGAGTCCAACTCTTAGTTTTGGCTCAGGTCTCGATCTCATGGGATCACGAGACAGAGTCCCATGTTGGGCTCTGTGCTCAGTGTGGAGTCTGTTTGACATTCTCTCTCCCTCTCTCAGCGCCCCCCTCTTCCACTTGTGCTGTTTCTTTCAATAAAGAAACATTTAAAAATCATTTATGAGAATAAGTTCTAATCGCTCTTACATTTGACATAAGATGGTGTTAGTAGCCGTTGGGAAAAATGGTTGTCCTATTTGTGTATCCAAGTTTTAGAATGTTTTCATAGATGGATTTTTTCTTTCTTTCCTTCTCTGTCCATTTGTATCCATCTGCTCTTTTTCCCAAACACACATCTGTTTCTGTATACACACACACACACACACACACACACACACACACACACACACACCTGTCTCTCTTCCCTTCTATGCTTTCATGTCACTGACTTTTATAGAATCTATGCTTAGGCAGCCTGGACAGCAGCAATCTAAAGACAGATTCCATCAAGCTCCTATCTGTTAGAACCTGCAGTGCTTGCATTTGGATTCGATATCTAACAATAATGTGGTATTTTATAAACATTAGTGAGGATGATTTTGCACTGGTCAGCAAAGGTAAAAAAATAGGTGCTTTGGGAAAACAAATAAAAAAGGAATTGAATCTGTCTCAATAAATTGCACAAATTGTAAATATCCCAAAGATGCAGCCGCTTACTCTGGCATAGGAAAATAAAGCTGACAATTACACTTTAGAATGAATAGGTGAGTAATATGATAGCTAAAATTTTTCCTTACAATCATTTTTTTTTATTGAGTGCAGCACTGTATTTGTTTATTAAACAAAGTTTCTGTTTCATCTGACTGTGTGGTTCTTCAGATATTATTTTAATAATGCCAATCAAGATTTACATTCAAGTCATGATTCTTTCCTATCTGGTTTGTGTCTGCAGATACACTTGTTCCATCAATTTAAACATAATTATAGAATAATCTTTCACAAATATTGTAGTTAATAACATTAGGGCATTTCTAAGTTCTGGTCCTTAATTTGTACACATTAAAATTTCATTTGAAATTGAAGAACTTTTAATATTTGAGAATATTTTAAAACATATCCTATAGGGTTTCTAGCACAGTGTGCACCAAAGCCTAAGAACTGGCCGTGTTTGGTTGGGATTACGTGGCCTGGTTGAAGTCAGAAGAAACTTTAAAGGAATTATTTCTGGCTTAGCAAGGCGAAACTCAGTTTGATTATGCGCTACACATTCTTCTTTGGTTTTAGAGATCAGAACCTGACATTTTACTCAGGCTAGGGTCTGAACAGAGTTTTGTCTAATGGGAAAAGTGACAGTCCTTTTATGTTTTACAAGTACATGTTGTATTGCAGAAACTCTATATACAGACATTTGTCGTTACAAAATTGATAATTCAGGGCATTGTTTTGACACGGATTAATGGAATTATCCCATCAGAGCATTTTTATTCACCCCATTGGATAGAGGGTCCTAAAAATCTGCTGCTTACACCAACACTCAGGGAAAACATAATCTCCCATTACTTTCTTTACAGTTGTATAAGTTCCAACAAATGTGAATGTGCAAAGTAAATTTATCACTGCATTCGAGGGACTGTCTCTTACTTTTGAATCTTTTCCAACATTTAATATACATCAATCTTTTTAATTTCTTTATGTCAGCACTTTCTATAAACTCTTATGAAGAAAGGTCTCATAAACCAAAGGGAAGATGTGTTGTATAATGTTGGGTAAGAAAGTTGGTAGACCTTACTGTTTGGAATAATGTGGTCTGTTTGATTAAAATGCTATTTCTTTTCTTTTGTGCCTCTGAAGTAGCGTCTGAAACATTAAAACAAAACTTAAGATACTTTGCACAAAGTTTATTGTTAATGTTAGTTTGGTTAAATTATTTGTAGATATATCATTTTAAAACATATTGGCACTCATAGAAGTAATTTTATTAAACATGTGGGGCCAGACAATTTTCAAGACTCATATCTACTTTCCTAATTAAATCAAGGGATAATTAAATTCAATAAATGTTCACTTCATTAATATCTTTTTAGGAATACATTTATTTCTACAAAACAAGATCCAACTGTATTTCTTGAAAAATATTCTATAGTAGCTTTGCTACTTGGTCAATGTATTTTAACTTCATATGCTATGACTTTGATCTTTCAGAACCCTTAAATGCATAATTAGGATTTTTCCTAAACATCTTTCTGAGCTCCATTTCTATAGTCTCGGTTTATTGCCACTCATATTCTTAGTTAACACTTTTTGTCTGCCCTTAATTATCAATTGTGTACCTTCTACCCTTTCACAAATATCCTAGTTTCAATTACAGGATCATCTACTTTGGATGTTAGGATCTTATTAAGATGGGTAAAACTTATACATTATAACAGAATTTCTCCCTCTTCCTTCTTCTGAAATTTTCCTCATTTTTTTCTTTATACCTAAACTTCTTGCCTACTTCCAGCTGTGAATAAACATAGACATAGATAAACATTGTTGATTCATGACCTTTGCCCACATGTGATGGTGGGTAGATGACATTGGACTGAGCAAATGAAGAAACTGCTGCTTGGATCAGCACTCACTTAAGAGGAAAGATCATTTCTCCTTTCTTGCTATTTAGCCAAGCATTTACTATGGGGATTTCCAAAGACCTAGTATTAGGGTGTCTGTCAGAAAGTTGATGGTCATACACACATATCTAGAAAGCAAATAGTTTTAAGTCAAAGGGCATAATTCATTGCATCTATTCCATACATGTTGTTAATTTAAGGTGTGCTTTCTATTTCAAAAGGTCAGGAAATATCAATTTGATAGCTCATTCTTGTTATACCTAATATTTTCTTTACTTTACATGCAAACATATCCAAGAGTCCAAAAGGGGTAAAAGAAAATCATGTAAATTGTCTGATCTTTGTTCAGTGCAAAAGCTGAATTTAGCAGCTCTCCTCATCCAGCTTCACAGAGAAATCAAACATCAGAGAGAGTTTTGCCTTGCTGAATGGCCTTTCTTGCCTTTCTTTCTATCGGCTTCTTTCTTTGAAAGAAACAGCTTTGGGGACTGAGACCAGAGGTCATATGCCCTAAGAGACCCTTAATGTGTGGTTACCCACAATGGTGTGCTGGGGATGGTTCCTCCTTGCTCAGGAAAGCAAACTGTGAACATCTTTTTCCAAATCTGAACTTAGTGATATGTTAGTAATGTGAAATCATGATGAAGGGAATATTTACACCAAAGATATTGGCAAATGCTATAAATAAAGGATATTTTATTCAGAAGGTGCCAATTGTTAGCCATTTACCAGAATGCCATGGGTTACCAGTTTCATTAATCTAAATTTACTGATTATTTTAATTCATGTGTGATATTTATGACCGATAATTTGAATTTCTTCACTTCTCTTTTCTTTTTGTGCAGTCTTCTTATTTAGGTGTTGGAGCCCCTAGGTTTATCCTCTAATTTTCTTATCTTTCTTGTCTTATATGTTCTTTTTCTGTCTTCATTCATTTTCATACCACTGATTTTTTAAAAATTTCTACCATCACATTTTTAATTTCCAAGAGTTCCTTCTTCTCTTACTTTCTTGATAGCATATTCTCTCATTTTCTGAATGTTACATGCATACAATATAATATTTATTTGTTTATTTACCACTCTAAGGATAGTAATTATAGTTTTCTTCCACTCCCCACATTCCATCTATTTCATTAGAATCATTTCAAACAATTTGTTTGACCTATTTTTGTCTGTTCATGGTTTCACCAAACTGTGTAGTGATCCTTGTCTCTCCATTTATGTTTAAGATCGAAGTACTAAAATCTAATGTTAAGGTCAGTATGCATAGGTGGAGCTTACTTGGTGGTCTCACAGTAGAATAACTGAGTAAGAACTTAGCTGTTTCATCAGTGACCTCAAACTGTCTTGTCTGTAACCATTTCTCTTTACCCAGCCAGTTTCCAGGGAGCAGTCCTAACCCTATGTTAGTAGGTTTGGAGAAACAGAGAAAGGAGATGTAATGTGAGGTCATCTAGCTTTCTGAAAGCTTCAGGTATAAAAAGTGTGTGTGATCTTTTTGCCTGATGTCCCTAGAGTCAAGAAACTCTCTCTTTCCAGCTCCCCAGAAACATCTTGCCTTCTGCCAGGCTGTGCAGTCTGGGGAAGAGCAGATCTGAGGTCTAACTGCTTATACACATTTCTAATAATCCATCTATTTTTTGCTCCATCTTCAACTGTTTCTCTAGTTGCTGAGTTCTGTGGTGTGCATGACCCTGCTTCTCATTGGCTTCCGTTCGTGAAGGCATTCAGGTTTTAGCACCATTGGCTGCAATTCAACCACGGCCCATTTACTTCTCAACATCTTTAAAATTTTGATACCACTCCTGTACCCTGGGGATAAAAATATATGTTTATAAAAAATTAAAAAATTAAAAAAATTTTTTTTGATACCACTCTGCCAAAATCTCTTTTCCTTTTCCCTAGTCTATGTGTGTGTGCGTGTGTGTGTGTGTGTGTATAATTCTATTGCTGTCATTTTTTAAAAAAGATTTTATTTATTTATTTGATAGACAGAGATCACAAGTAGGCAGAGACGCAGGCAGAGAGAGAGAGGGAAGCAGGCTCCTCACAGAGCAGAGAGCCTGATGCTCGATCCCAGGACCCTGAGACCATGACCCAAGCCGAAGGCAGAGGCTTAACCCATTAAGCTACCCAGGCATCCCTCTATTACTGTCATTTTATGGGTTATTAAAACATAGGGATGATAAAGATCTTATTAAATTAGCGATGTTTAACCACTGGGTTGCCTGATAATATACCCAAGCAGACAGAGCATAGCTTTCAGTGAACATGGCCAGCTTTTGGGTATGACGGAGTAGGTGGTGCTATGGGAAATGTGGCTTAAAGAACAAGGATACATATTCTTTACAGCACTGCAATAGACAGGCTCTCTCTGTTTTCTTAGCAGTCCCTGTAATAGCTAGTATTTTCCACTTAACTTGAGGAAATCTTTTTCAACTTTTAAGATTTACTTGTTTTTGTTATGAGTTAACTCACTTTAGAAAACTTGACGAGTGAAAAATATAATCATGTATAGATTCTTATATGCTTTGTTCTAAGCTATTTTTTATAACTGATTGCATAATAGACTGTTTTTCATAATTTTCTCATGCCCACTATATTTTGGTTTAAGTTGTATAATAAATACTAATGGAAAAGAATGCATATATACAATTTATTTTTTAATTTTTTAAAAAATTAGTTAATTTGAGAGAGAGCCAGAGTACAAGTGGGGGGAGGGGCAGAGGCCAAGAACCTTCAAGCAGACTCCCTGCTGAGTTCAAAGCTAAATCTCATGATCCACAAGATGTGACATGAGCTGAAACCAGGAGTTGGATGCTCAACTGACTGAGTCACCCAGGTTCCCTTACATATATACAATTACAAACAAATACAAAAATAAACATTCACGTACACATTCTATAGCTTATGATTTAGAACATATTTGTATTACCTTATTGGCCACAAAATAAACCCCCTGATGCTCTATTATATTGAATACTTAGATTTGCCAGGTATTTTACACTTGTATAACTTATTTAATTTACTATTTTGTTTAAAATGTATTATTTAATTTAATCCTCATAACAGTAGGTACCAGCCAGCATTACCCTATTTTACATACTAGGACACTGAGGCTTAGGGAGATTAAGAATTTGGGGTCATTTAATAAGTGGAAGATATGTGGAAAAATATATATATACACACAAACATACACCGATACATCCAAGAGGTAAAAGACAAGACTAAAAACCAGTTATTTGAAGAAGAGAATTTACTATAAAGAACTGTTACCTAGGTATAGTTGTTAACTAGAGAACTGAAAGAATAAAAAAAACTCTAAGGTATAAGCCACAGCTACAACCTCTAGAACTGAGGGAATGGAAAAGATGGAAAGATATTGGAATTATTATAACCTTGGAACTTAAAGAAAGGTCTTTGTGGTCACAAAAACCAGATCCCTGATGAAGAGGCATTGCTTAGCTGGTTCCAGTAACCATAAAGGAGGGGTCCCCCTGGCCTGGGACCCAGAACTCTGAGAGACAGGTTCTTGCCAGGTGCTGATGGCTCAGGGGAATGTTGATGAGCTTGACTCTGCAAATGCTGAAAAAAACCTGCAAATTGGATTCAGCTGCTGCAGTGGGCTGGCTCTGCTCCTCTGGGGGTGAAAACGTGTTGCTGGAGTGATGTTCGCAAGAACTACATACACAGGACAGAAAGTGAACAATAAGAGGCAAGGAAATTTTCCTTCTTCCTCCTCCAGGCTCCCAATCTCCCTCCACCACCGTTTATTGGCAGGACCTAGCATGGGTCTACCTGGCAACACAGATGTGCAGCTGGCACAATCTCAGCTTCAGCGTCACAAAGTTGACAACAGAAGGATGGAGTGGGGGATGATAGAAAATAACACAACAACTGACATACTGGCACAAAAGCCTAATTTGTAACTGAGATGAAACTTGTATAAGGTGATGTGTGTTATGCTCAGATTGATGGGTTTTGGCAAATGTATGTAGGGTACAGGCATACCTCAGAGATATTGTGGGTTCAGTTACAGACCACTACCATATACACTGAATATCATAATAAAGAGTCATATGAGTTTTTTGGTTTCCCAGAGCATATAAAAGTTGTATTTACACTATACCATAGTCTATTAGGTATGTAATAGCATTATATCTAAAAAATGTACATACACTAATTTAAAAATATTTTACTACTAAAAATGCTAGCTGTCATCTGAGCTTTTAGCCCATCATCACTTTTTTGCTGGTGGAGGGTCTTGGCTTGATGTTGATGACTGATGACTGATCAGGGTGGTGGCTGCTAAATGCTGGGGTGGGGGCCTGTAGCAATTTCTTAAAATAAGACAACAAACTGACTCGTCTTTCATGAATGATTTCTCTTTAGTATGAAGTGCTGCTTGATAGCATTTTACCACAGCAGAATTTCTTTCAAAACTGATCTCAGTCCCCAAAAACTGTGCCACTGCTCTAGCAACTTAGTTGATGTAGTGTTCTAAATCCTTTGTTGTTATTTCAGTAATCTTCACAGAATCTTCAGCAGGAGCAGACTCCATCACAAGAAACCACTTTATTTGCTCATCCATAAGAAGCAACTCTTCTTTCATTAAAGTTTTATTAGGAGATTGCCACAATACAGGGGGCATTTCTAATTCTGTTTTTCTTGATATTTCCACCCCATCTGCAGTTACTTTCTCCAAAGAAGTGTTGAATCCCTCCAAGTCATCCATGAGGGTTGGGGTAACTTCTCCAAACTCCTGTTGATACTTTGACTTCCTCTCATGAACTACAAATGTTCTTAGTAGCATCTAGAATGGTGAATGCTTTCTAGAAGGTTTTCAATTGAACTTTGCCCAGATACATCGGAGGAGTTATTATCTATGGCAGCTTTAGCCTTATGAAATGTACTTCTTAATAAGACCTGGAGGTTTAAGTTAATCCTTGCTCCATGGGCCGCAGGTTGCATGTTATCTTAGCCGGCATAAAAACAACATCAATTTCATTGCATATATCCATCAGAACTCTAGTGACCTGGTGCATTGCCAATGAACAGTATTATTTTGAAAGGAATATATATATATTTTTTTCTGAGTAGGTTTCAACAACGGGCTGGAAATATTCATGAAACCATACTGCGAACACATGTATTAACCAAGTGTTGTTGTTTCATTCAAAGAGTGGGCAGGGTAGATTTGGTATAATTCCTAAGGACCCTAGGATTTTAAAAATCATCAAAGAGCATTGGCTTCAACTTAGAGCTACCTGCTGCATTAGTTGCATAACACCAACAGCAGAGTCAGCTTGTCCTTTGAAGCTCTCAAGCCAGGCACTGACTTCTCCTCTTTAGCTGCAGAAGTCCTAGATGGCATCTTCTTCCAATAGAAGGCTATTTATCTAAATTGAAAATCTGTTGTTTGGTGTAGCCACCTTCATGAATTATTTTACCTAGATCATCTGGATAACTTGTTGCAGCTTCTATATCAACACTTGCTGCTTCCTTTGCACTTTTATTTTATGGAGATGGTTTCTTTGCTTAAACTTCATGAACCAACCTCCATTAGCTTCAAACTTTTCTTCTGAAGCTTCTTCCCCTCTCTCAGGCTTCACAGAGTTGAAGAGACTGAATCAGGCTTTGACTTCAGGGGATGTTGTAGCTAGTGTAACTATCCAGATCCTAAAACTTTCTCCATGTCAGCAATAAGGCTATTCTGCTTTTTTATCATTCATGCGTTCACTGGAGTAGCACTTGAAAAGTTCTTCAAGAATGTTTCTTTTGCATCCACAACTTGACTAACTGGTGCAAGAGGCCTACCTTTCTACCTATCTTGGCTTCTGATGTGCCTTCCTCACTAAACTTGGTTATTTCTAGATTTTGATGGATAGTGAGAGATGTGAAATTCTTCCTTTTACTTGAACACATGAAAGTCATTGTAGGGTTATTAATTGGCCTAATTTCAATACTGTGATGTCTCAGAGATTGGGAGGCCTAAAGAGAGAGAGCAAGCGAGTGAGCAATGAGAACGGCCAGTTAGTGGAACAGTCAGAACACACAAAGCTCGACTGAGTATGTTTACTCTTTCGTATGGGTATGGTTTGTCGTGCCTCAAAACAATTACAATGGCAATGTCAAAAATCACTCATCACAGATCACAGTAACAGATATAATAATAACGAAAAAGTCTGAAAATGTGACACAGAAATATAAAATGAAAACGGTACCAAGAGATTTGTTCAATGCAGTGTTATCATAAACATTCAGTTTGTAAAAATAAAAATAAAAAATAAATTGCAATATCTGTGACGTGCAATAAAGCCATATACAAGAAAATGAGGTGTGCCTGTATATCATGTAACCAATACCCCAAAGATACAGACTATTTCCATTACCTCACAAAGTTCCTCTGTACCTCCTTTCAGTTACTCTCATCTCTCTCATGGGCAATTGCTATTTTGATTTGTATTATCATAGATCAGCTTTATCTACTTTTGTACTTACAGTGAACTGTGAAATATCTACTATTTTTCAATTCTTGGTAAATATAATCAAATGGCTTTATAGAAAGGTTGAACCAATTCAATAATTTGGTTATTTTTTTAAAATCAGAAGATTACCACTTCTTAATATATTGAAAGAAAGTAAGCTAATATTCTTATTCAAGAATGTAGGCAAATTTTAAGTTGTGGTGATGGAGAACATAATAGAAGATAAAAGGAGAAAGTTAGGGTTCTGAAGTTCTGCTTATTGGGTGCTGTGTGAAATGCTGAATGGCTATTTAATGAGAGGACCATCTAAAAAATATGGGTGAGTCTGTCTTTTGAACTGTGTCAAGGGAAGCATTTAAATAAAAGACACTGGAAATTGAAAGACCAATATTGAAAAGCAGTCTCACAATAGTTAGGAAGAGGTCTTCAGATCCTCTGACCTGCCCAGAAAATGCTTAAATATTTTTTTCTTGAGTGACTAAAAGAAGTGGCGTTGACTTAGCTGGCTCCTATTTCTTGCTATTTACCAAATTAACACATTATTGTCTGAATGCATTCTGCTTATTCAACTGCCCTGCGTTGTTGTGTTTAAAAGTTATGATGAAATAATTAGATGTACGGAAGACTCTGCTTATTGGAAACCCTTTGGGATATGGTAACTTGAATTTATTAACTAATTCATAAAGTGACAAAAAGTCCTGGGGGGCAGGAAAACATATTAAAGGAGCTTCTTTCACTTTTTATTTTCTCATCCAATTCAAATTTTGAATTTGTGATAAAGTACTATCAGAAACACAAGGTGAAGAGATTATTTTGTATATAAAAAGCTTGCCCCCCCACCAAGAAAAAAGATCTTGGCTAACCTTCAGTAAGTGCTTTTTGTCTATTTAGAAGCATTGCTCCTTTGACTTTCTGTTTGGTCTCTTGGGACTAAGCGCTACAGGGATTACTTGAACTCTCAAGTTCAGAGCTCAAGCGGATGTTGCATGTATATGCAGAATCATATGGAACAATGGGGTCTTGGAGTTTATTGAGGAAGAGCCCTGAGCTCAGAATTAGTTCCTTCTAAACTAGCCCCCTAAATACAAGACACCTAAATCAGCCTCTGAAGAGATCTCCTAAGATGACACAGTGACCCAGTGCTGTGACTCACAGGATGGAGGTACTGGTTCACTGTTCAATAGGAAATAATCATAGACAGTTCCTAAGCAGTACAAAAACTCTGGGAAACAGCTTTTCCTGAAGAGACCTGAATACCATGGATTATATAATACCAAATTCTAAATAATGTCTTTCATCATTAAAACAAAAATAATGCTTTTTAACAAAGATTTTTTACATGTAAATATATATACACAGTTCATATTTGTGAAAATAAAAAGCCTAATAAACATATTTTATAATTTGGAATTTATTATCCTATTTTCTCCTTTTTGTACTTGTTGTTTTACTAATGCACAGAACTGGATCAATGCCAGCCTCAAGGTTGGCACCTAATAAATAATGATTGATAGGTGGATTGATTGATTCTGCCAACCAAGGAAAACAATGGCTCATATGGCTTTATGTAAGATGTCTTTCAAATAAGGCAATCTATGTGTATAATATCAGTTTTTGCCTCCAATTAAAAAAATAAATATCAAGGTGACTGGATAGTAATATTACTTCTGGTTCAAAATATGTCATAATTTTATAAATAATACATCATTTCAAAAATTATTCAAAGAAAAGTGGAGTGATTTGGTTTGCCCTATTCATTAAGTAACAATCAAGATAAATTCTACATTGGCCCAACAGATAAACTGTTATTTGCTATGAAGTTTTCTTCAAAAGAAAATTGAGGTTGAAGGTAGAATTATGTATATAAATAAAGCTTTTTTACTATGACACATATGTTTAGTACAAATAGCTAGCATCACCCATATAAATCTACATCAGATAGCTGTTTTGTTCAGTGTTTTCATAAATCATCAGGAATTGGAAGTTAAAATTAAACTTAATAATTTAACAAATAGTATAAAATAAGAATATATAACAAGCACAAAGAATTATAGAGAGAAAATGAAAGCAGTATTTCTATGATGAAAAAATACATGCATAAATTGATTGGATCTGCTTGGTCTATTCCAGCTGGTTCCAGCACATTTCATATTATGATGATGTGCTGTAATGAGAACTTTGAAATATCTGGACTGTTCACCTAGGGCTCTTCTCCTTCTTTGTGTGATTCTGATTTTGACTTGGTCTGCATCAGTCCCCTGGACTTGTTTTGGAGTAGTATAAACAAGATGTTCATTTTGTAGGAGTGAGCATCCACTAAAAGATTTTAATCCAGTGGGAAATCATGACAAGATTTGCATTTTAGAATGATTCACCTTGTATTTTTAGAGGTGGACCGTTGGGTAACATGGGGCATACTGACCAATTAAAAAGTTATTTTAAAGCTAGAAATGATAAGGACTTGACCTAAAACAGGTAGAGAAGGACTGGAGAAAATGGGATAAATTGAGAGTTTGTAAGTACAAGTATTTACAAAGCTGGATTACCAACTAGAGATAGGAAGTGATTTTAAAAAGGGGGAATTCTAAGATGAATGTTTACATTTTTGGGGGGGTGGTGGTGTGTGGGCATGTTTGTGTGTGTACATGTGTAGGCTTGCTTTATATACCAGTGTAACTATTTCCAGTTCCCAGAACAGTGTGTAGCACACAGAAATCACTTAATAAATATTTACAGAAAAAAATGAATAACTGAACAGATGACTTAGGTAACTAGATGGAGAGTGGTGCCATGGAGCTATAAAAGCAGAAACAGGATTGGGATATGAGGAAAAGCGAATGTACATTTTTTGGAAATCTTTTAAGTTTTAGAAAACTTAGAAATAATCAATTTAGAGTACTGGGCATCTGGATAAACAGCTTTAAGTCACATGATGAAGAAAGGCAGTTATTAGCACATAGTTCAGATTATCTTAGAAACACAGGATGACTAGAAAGAGTAAAGGGCTAAAGGTCAATCTCCAAAAAAATATTAGCATTTAAGGAATGTCTAGGAGGAAAGTTGATTGCAAATGACAGTAAGTGTTCCAAGAAGCAAGAATACCAGTAACACATGATATTGCAGAAATCTAAGGTAAAAAGGTTTCAAGAAGAAAAATATAGACCAATATTGTTAAATGCTTGAGACAGGATCAGCAAAATGAATACTGTTTATTTGGCAATTATCAGGCCCATTTGTTCCTTCTTTCATCTTCATTCATTTAATGAGCTGGCATTTTGGATTACCTACCAGGTGTTTAGTTAGGCACTTTGCTAGGGACTGGTGCTACAGTGTTATACAAGGCAGACATGATTTCTGACCCAAAGATTTTACAGTCCAGTGAGAAAGATAAAACAACGAGTACTAAAATACATTAATGACATTGCTGTATTTATGAAACCTTACTATTAAATAATACATTTTACTAAGAAAAAAAATGATGTCATCATAGGGTGATGGAGGGCTGGGGAGGTTATACATATCAAATCGAGAAATAAAGAAAATTTTCTCTAGAGAGGTAGCCTTCAAGCTGGAAGCTGAAGCATGAGAAAGAGCTGACCATATGAAGATTCGATGGAAGGGTATTCTGGGTTGAGGGAAAAGTCAGTGCAAAGTCCTTAAGGCAAGAATGTGCTTGGTGAGCTCTAGAAAATGAAAGATCAGTGTGTTTGGGAGCATTGAAGGCAAGGGAGCAAGGACAGGTGGGTGCTCTGCCCTTAGGGATTTATACGTCAGATTAAGAAATGTGGGTTTATTCTAAGTGCAAGAGGATCCAGGGATAAAGTATCATTTTTATAACATTTCGAATGTGATTACTAGGTTGTTAAGAAAGGGTTATAAAAGAGACAAGTCCAGGTGTGGGGAGACTGATTAGAAGATGGTGGCCATCATCTAGCTGAGCCAACAGTGGCTTGAATTAATGTGATTCTAGTGGGGAAAGAAGAATAGATAGATGTGAGCTCTATTTTGGAGTAGAGCTCACAGGATAGATAAATGCGGACTGAAGGCCAGATTCAGTTACAGTTTGCTAGGTTTTTGAAAGCACATTTCCAAATGCACAATTTATAATACCTTAGAGAAGTAGTCGGCAGAGCCAGAGTGCATGCCTGGTTTGGGCAAGGGTTCAGGATGGAGATCAGGGCAACACAATGTCCCTGACAACTAGCTGTGAAGAGGTGAACTTGCTCTTTTTCAGGCTAAGCTGAATTTAAGGGTCACCCTCACAAATGGTTGAATGGATGACTACCTCCCTGCCACATCTGCCCAGCAAATTCCAGCACAAATTAAATATTCTAGTGGGCTTTCTTAGACCTTGTATGTGAATCTTTGAGATGTTTCATAATAATATGAAACTTACCCCTTAGCAATACTGCAAATCTATGCTTTGAAAAATTTGCGTGACTTTCTTGTCTGCTTATCAGCTCCCTTATTTTCTTCCAAGACTATTCCAGAATTTCCCCCTTTTTCCTAATCTCCCACCCACCTTTTTCTTTCACTGTTGGTGATTCACATCTGAGGGCTTCAGTAATGATGCTAATCAGTGTCTCGCCTCACTAACTATAAAATCATCTGTACCACATCCATTCCTCATCCTTCCCTATACTCTGAGAGCCTGGCTTCCTCCTCTTGTTCAAGACCAGCGATTTCACCTTTGCCCTTAATTCTATCACCTTACCTAAAATTTTGGATTTTGTTCCAGCTGTCATCTCCTCTCTCTCCTATAAAGGCCACACCCGAGCTGGCCTGTTCTTCAAATGGTAATTGCCTCAAGTCTTCCTCATCAAATCTAATAGCCTCTCCCCTTAATTCAAATTTAAATATTAGTTCCTTCAACATGCATTCAAAATTCCTGAGAGACACATACACTCACGTGTTCAAATATATTGGTCCACTATCTGATGCCATTTGTTACCTGCCCATACCCATTTCTAACATCGGATTTTCTACAATCAATAAGGGCTCCCAACTGCCAAATATAATAAATGGTTTATAGTCTTCATTTCAACAGATTGTTTTTTTTTCTGCTGCAAATTCTTGACTCCAGAGATCATTTCCTTTCTATTTGAAATTATTGAAGTCCTTGTATTCTAAGATTCTATTATCAGATTTTTCAGTCTCCTTCTTAGGCACCTCATTTTTAGTATGTCCTTAAGTGCTGGTGTTCCCAACCTTGGACTGTGACCTGTTTTTATATTCATACTAGTTTAGGTTTCTTTATATAATCTCAGAGTTTGGATTATCACCTACATATACCTGAACTCCTAATTATATATAATCTCCTTTCAGCCCCTTTAGGTACTTACTGAGGGTATATTAATAACACATTTGGCATATCTGAACTTCATATCTCCCATAAACCTGCTTTCTCTTTTATATAGATACTATCTTAACTGCTGAGCTATCCAGTGGCCAACAATTCCTATAGAAAGTAACTCATGATTTCTCCCTCATTCTTATCACTCACCAGTTGCAGGAATTTCTACTACATAAGGCTTGGCATTGTTTTCTCTTGACTGCCATCATGGCCACAGCTCTAGACCAGACCTCCATTACTTCTGAACCACAGTAAAGTCTCAGAACCATGACTCTTATCTCTGGTCTTTCCTACTTTTCTCCTTTTCCCGGACTGTCATTCCATTGCCAGCCCCACCCCGCCCCCCACCACCAGTACATACCTACTCCATGCCCTACATAGCAGGGCATCCAAGGCTCTCTCTGATTTAACTTGGGCCTTCAGTTATACTTTCATTCTTTGCTACTCTCTGTCTTGCTCCCTATGCTGCTACAACCTAAACTGCTTATGTTCCCCACAGAGGCTGGTCTAGAGTTGGTGCTTATGGTTTCTCCTTAAAACCCACCTCCTATTCTTCATAAAGGTCAGAGTGCAGGTGTAATCTCCAAGATGATTTCCTGACCCTTCTTATTGTATCCCAGCTTTGTTGGTGCACTTTCAATGTAATGAAAACACAACACCCTTCGTAGACCTGTACTTCTTTATTCACCATAATTCAAATATGAGCGTACATGTGCGCGCACACACACACACACACATACACACACAATTTCTACCCACTGGACTGTAAGGACCTTGAGGAGGTTGTGCATTTTCTCCAGAAATTTGCATAGTGCCTAAGACATAAGAAATGCACAAAATCATTAAATGAATAAACACATTAATAAACGAATATATATCTGTGGCTGCTAGGGCTTTGGGTAAATACTCTGTCAAAAATACCAACAAAACTGATCTCTGACCTTTCACAATTTGAGGCTCATTCCTTAAGCTTGTGGTTTTATTTCACTTTAAGAGCCTTCTGGGTGCAGCAAGCAATTAGGGTCAGAAGGAAGAGTTAGCTGGGGGAAAAAAGATGCCCATGTGGAAGGCAATGACTTCTAGCGAAGTATATCAGCCCTAAAAGCAACAATACTGAAGGAAGGAAATATTCGTTAAACCCTAGCGTATGTGGATGTGTGTTAAGTCATGTATTTTTCATTGGGTGAACTGAGAGGACTGCAGGACCACAATCACACTCCTCCCAGACTATTGCCTTCCTGACTATTTTATCAGGCAACATGTTCAAGAATATTATTTGTTTCCTTTTGATGGTTAGCCATTGTGCATTAAATTTTAAGCAGCCCAAAAGGAATGCTATGCCCTACTTCTTTTGTCACTTTTTGTAGGACTTTCTATAGAACTGTGGATTCAATGATAGGTCAATAAAAGACGTCTCACAGACAGACGCAGACTAACTGACCAACTGACAGCAGGATCAGATTGTGCAAGTTTTGAAGGAGAGGATAAGAAGGCAATGAACCAAGAAAAAAACAAAAACAAAAAACTAAGCAAGAGCTGAGTACCTGCACATAAGAAATATATGCATAGATATCTAGGATGAAAAAGAGATCCTCAATATAAAAACACTTAGTCTTAAGTATGCATACAAATCAATAAAAAATGTAGAGCTTGTGCTAACTAATGTCTTCACAGGGGCACCAGTGCCCCTCCCTTCCTGAGTCCCAAACCCCACCATCAATGGCACTAATGTCATGTATTCTGTCTATTAAATTTAGAAAAGTATTGTTCTGTCTACCTGCATGAAAAATTCATTGCTCCCTGTACTGTAAGTGGCTTTGTGTTTAATATAGGTATATCTTACTTGTCAAATTGCTTTTGGGTTAAGAAATTTTTTTAATTCCCTGCTTTTATTTATTATCTTATTACATTTTTAACTGTTGATGTTTATTTTTTATTTGACATTCAGTGAATTTTCTCTGGGCCTGCCTTTTTAGTACTGGCTGATGTTTTATAACATATTGATTCCCAATATTTTAAACTGACCCACTGTTGATATGAGGATCACACTGGGAAGTAAGATGTTTACATCTCGCTATGAATAGCAGATAAATGAAATAATAAAGGTTGTCAAAAGCTGAGGAATAAAGTAAGCCAGTTCTTGTTTGCTCTCAAGGATATATTGCTATGGAGCTTAGAACCAGCTAACTTCATAATGCACAAAGAGTGAAGTGGTTCTGGGAAGCAGGCTACTATTTTAGACATTTGAGATACTGAAGAAAAACTTTACAAAAAAAGACTATTCAAAATAGAGTGGTTAATATTGGTCCATCATAAAGTACTCTATTGAAAATAAAAACCTTACTGTACTGGGCTCAGGAGATTCACTGCTTAAGTTCTCCCTCTGCTTTTTTAGTTCTGTGACTTGACCTTGAACAAGTCATTTAGTCTGTCGGTGTCTTGGGTTTCTCACATATAAGACGCAAATGGTAATAATACATCCAAGATTGCTATAAGGAGCAATAGAGTTAATGCGAATAAGCATTTAGAACATTGCCTGGTGCGTAATAAGTGTATAAAAATGTTAGCTATTGTTATTATTACTAATAATAATTAGTCACAAGGGAACTACCTATATCCAAATTCTTTAGTAGAGGCATATTCCCTTAAACTTATTTCTGTATTTTTCTTTTGAAATAAGCATCACTTTAATCCAGAAGATGTCATTAATTATCTACTTCTACTGATTCAACATGATATACCTATTTCATCAAACTAGTCTCAGTTTTCCAGGAGAGTTGGATTTCCTCTTTTGGTTTCTCAAATAACTTAGCTCATACTCTTTTGTAGCATTTGCCACAATGTACCATAATTTGCTCATGTGTCTATCTCTCCAAGTAGAATATTGATTTCTTAAGGGCAAGAAAAATATATTATTCTTATTTTTACCTCTAGCATTAAGAAAATGGCTTGGTAAACAGTGATAGCTGAACAAGATATGACTATCCCTAAGTGAAATGAGTTCTAATATCAAGTTTACTTGAACTTCTATTTACCCAGACCCCTCTGTCTCTCTTGGGCACTGGTTTCAAGTGCTCTGTGCCAACAGGTATTAGGTTTATAAAGTTTGGTTTAATACAATAAAGTTTACAATTGAAAGAATGATTACACAGGTATAAGCTGTAGTTCTCTTAAAGTACATACTGATTCTGGTTTATAGCAGAACTATGGAAAGAACCTAGATATCCACCAACAGATGAATGGATAAAGAAGTTGTGGTATATATACACAATGGAATACTATGCAGTCATCAAAAGAAATGAAATCTTGCCATTTGTGACGACGTGGATAGAACTAGAGGGTATCATGCTTAGCGAAATAAGTCAATAAGAAATAAGTCAATCGGAGAAAGAAAACTATCATATGATCTCCCTGATATGAGGAAGTGGAGATGTAACATGGGGGGGTTAAGGGGGTAGGAGAAGAATGAATGAAACAAGATGGGATTGGGAGGGAGACAAACCATAAGTGACTCTTAATCTCACAAAACAAACTGAAGTTTCCTGGGGGGAGGGGGTAAGGGAGAGGGAGGTGGGATTATGGACATTGGGGAGGGTATGTGCTATGGTGAGTGCTGTGAAGTGTGTAAACCTGGCGATTCACAGACCTGTACCCCTAGGGATAAAAATACATTATAAGTTTATAAAAAATTAAAAAAAATAAGTACATACTGATTCTGATCCCAGTCCTGGCCTGGATGGTGTAATCTTCCTATCAAAGATTTTGTATTGTCAATACAATACAGTGTACAGTGAATCTATTTTTGTACCCTTCAAAACAGTACCAACATTCAGGTTAAAAATTACTTAAAAATAATTACTTTCAAGACCTCACAAAATTCAGGCCATCTAGTTATATGATTACAGAATTTTAGGGTCTCAGAATTCAAAAGAATAGTAAAGGTCACATACTCTAATCTCACCTAGTGAGATTAGAGTTCTCTGCTTTGGCATCTCCGGTGGCAAAGTTTGCTCTCTCTCAAAGCAGCCCATTCCATGTATGCATGGTTTTGACAGTCTCTAAGTTCTGCTTTATATGGAGCTGAAGACTTTCTTCCCCTTCTAACATTTACTCAGTGGCCCAACCTCTATCTCTTGAGGCATGCAAAAGAAATCTAATCTCTCTTCCACAAAATAGGTCTTTAAATACTAGAAGATAACAATAATCATGTCCTCCAAAAAAGAAAGAAGTAAATGTAGTCTGTACCTCTCTAATTCTATATGTCAAAGAGTACTTTTTATTTCTAAAGATTTTTCTAATTTTAAATTTTTGTGACATATAGTAACTTAGGATAAATGTCAATGAAAGACTTGTCTGAAGTGCAGCCCACTTCCAAGTTTCCAAAAATTTAAGTGAGAGGACCAGATGAAGCGAGTAATCTTCCTAGAGAGATAGTAATGGGCAATTTCAGCCCCAGGTACCACTCCGTGTTATGATTAACCAAAAAAACTATGACACTGAACACAGTCTCATATAAGAATTAGCTGATGCTGACCCTAAGAAATTACAATTTAGATGCATTATGTATCAATTTCTTTCTTTCTTTCTTTCTTTCTTTCTTTTTTTTTTTTTTACGAGTTTACTTATTTATTTGACAGAGAGAGTGAGAGAGGGAGAACAAGCAGGGATAGTGGGAGAAGGAGAAGCAGGCTCCCCACTGAGCAGGGAGCCTGATACTGGGCTTGATCCCAGGACGCTGCTGCGATCATGACCTGAGCTGAAGGCAAACGTTTAACCGACTGAGTCAGCCAGGACACCCCCATGTATGAATTTCTTATGGCATTAGCTTAAAGCTCAAATATCCTCTTTCTATTTTGAAGGTTCTGGAGGAATCATGTTCACACATGGGAGGAAGAATACATACATTATAGCTCTCCCTAAATTCTTTCCTGGAGCTATTTTTTTTTAGGTGCATGTTAAAATTTATTTCATTTCAAAAGTGAAATGTCCAAACCAGAAGATATAGAATCTAGCAACAACCAAGTTTTAATGAGACGTGATCTTCAAAAGGAGGCAAGATATGTATATTATGCTTAGTTGAATTTGATATGCTATAAAGAAGTAATAATAAAAGTGATTTTGACATAATACAGGAAATCTGTACACATAGAAATAAAAGATACGGACACTGATTGTGCCTTAAATACACACAGATGTGGATAATATGTACATATTCTGTACACTGAGGTTGATGTATATTTGGCATTATTCAGTGTTTGTCAAGTGTTTTTTATTTATTTTTTGTTTTACATTGTGATTCATTTCATTGTCTACTAGATTTTAGGTTTCCGAAATAGTCTTTTACTGAACCTAGTCAGAAACCAGGAAGGGAACTAGGAATCCAAATTGTTGGAGCAGTTTCTATTGTAGTCTAATCTACTCTCTCAAATGCTATGGTCAGATAAAAACCATGAAAGAAGAATAAAAATAATGACAGCATTTTTTGCTTTTCAAATGATAACTTCTTATAATAGTGCTACAGTTTTTGAAACATTTTATTTGTTCTGTATTAATATATATTTCCAAGCCCTTAAACTTCTGAGAAAATGAATTAAAAGGGATATGTTTTCTTGACTGGTATGTGAGAAACCCCATGGAATGTGTAATACAAAAAGCTACATAGGCAAAATGTTTTATAAGCATGTTTAAAAGGGGAATCTATCAAGCCATTTCTATATGCTCCTGATTGCTGGCTTGTGTGCTGTGAAGAACAAAACTTCAACTCAAAATGCAAATCATACAGGAATCGTAAAAAGGCACAACCCAACCCTGCTATCACAGTAATTAAGATTTTCAAAGTAAAATTATTTTCTTCTTTCTTTCTCTCTCTCTCTCAAAAAAAAAAAAAAAAAAAAGCAACTTAAT
>NC_139026.1:58784448-58849448 GCF_964662115.1 Mustela nivalis
GTCAAAAATCTCTTTAAATGAATTATGAAGCTTCAAAATAACTCCGGCAATCAGCCAGCAATAACACAATAATCTGTTTACGCTGTTGTCAGCTGAACTCTTACCATTTTGTGGAGGGGGAGATGCTAAGAGGAAAAGCAGAGCACCGCACAGGGAACCCTTTCTTAAGGATTAAGCTTAGCTGGAGCTGAAGGAACCACCTAGGCTTTGATTAACATAGATTTTGAGTGTTCTTAAAAGCTTGTCCGTATAGAAAATGTATTACAAAATCAAGCCATTCTACAAATGCACAACATTACACATGTATACGCGTGTCCCTCTGAAATGTAGATGCGTGTTCCACACATGTATGTTCCATGGAGAAATTGTCAAGAAGAGTTGATCCTTGGATACTGTGTTACAAACTCCAGGGCTGAACAGTGCTTACCAGAGCTCTGCCCTTCACAATCTTTTGCCTCGGTTCCTTTACCTTAGTCCTTTCTACCAATTATACTTGAGTTGAATCTTCTGAATGCTTCTCTAATATCCATCATATTTTATTTTAAAAAATGTATCTCAGAAGTGTTATTCTTAATATCACATAACAGACAGAATGCTGCCCTGCTGTTTTCAGTTTGCTATTGGCACAGAATGTGTGTGGACGCCTCTCTGGATATAATAATGTCACATTTTCTGCTGGCAAGGGTAAAGTCAGAGTAAACTAATTTTCACTTTTAAAAAAGCTGTACTGACAGTACAAGTTTTCTAATATTTAGTATGCAGTTTTATTATTAAATATACTTTAATAATGCATGGCATGGCATGTATTTCCCTAAAAAGTATACTCTAATTTTACAAAAAAATTATTTAATATATAATTTTGACTTGTTATCTTTTCATATTTTTTTTTTTTGAGAGAGAGAGAGAGCAGGGTGGGGAGGAGAAGAGGGAGAGGAAGAGAGGGAACCCCAAGCAGGCTCCACGCACAGCAGAGCCCCAAATGGGGTTCGATCTCACAATTCTGAGATCATGACCTGAGATCAAGAGTCTAACGCTTAAACAAACTGAGCCACACAGGTGCACCCATCTTTTCATATTTAGTGCTTAATAGCACTCTTTAATATATTAACTGTGCCTTTACTTTTCTATGGAGATCAACAATGTGACTTACAAGCAAAAATGTCAGTGTTTTTGATTAAAGATATCTTCATAAAGTTCTTTGTGGAATATAATTTTCAAAAACAAGAAATAAGACTTTGATTTGTTATTCCATCAGTTGGGGATTATTTACTTCAAGCTCTTTTTAACTGAATCTGTTCATAAATTTTACTTTAGAGTCATCTGAACAATCATCATTTTACTGTCCCTCACTTAATATATATATATAGAGGACATAGAATAATGCCTCTCTCTTTTTTTTGTTTTCTTTTTTAGGTTGTACATTCAACAGTGAATGAAAACACAGCAGAGAAATTTCTTGATTACTAAAATATTCTTTTGGGTTATCTTCCCTACTTTCCTTAGCATTTCTCAAGATTATGCAATATACATTTCCAAATTTCTTTCTTTCTTTCTTTCTTTTTTAAGATTTTATTTATTTATTTGACAGAGAGAGATCACAAGTAGGCAGAGAGGCAGGCAGAGAGAGAGAGAGGAGGAAGCAGGCTCCCCGTGGAGCAGAGATCCTGATGCAGGGCTCCATCCCAGGACCCCGGGATCATGACCTGAGCCAAAGCAGAGGCTTTAACCCACTGAGACACCAAGGCTCCCCCCTTTCTAAATTTCTAACAGAGAACAAAATGAGTCTATCAAAAAGCAAACTGCCATATGCTGAGAACCCCCCAAGAAATAGAGAAAGGAAAAATAACTCAAAAGCCTAGATAAGTGCTACAGGACATATATATGGATAGGATTGTATGTCCCTTATTTCTAAAAAGACTGGACCAACTACCTGTGGTGTTCTAGTTCTCTTACCATGTTTACCACTGGCGGTGGAAGCAAAGAAAACTCAAAGGAATGAAGAAATGATTTGCGGATCACCCATGGTGTCTGGAGACAGTTAAAAGAAAAAGAAAAAACAAAAACATACGTGGGTGCATGATGCTTAGGACAGATTAAAAAATGGCTTGAACGGCTTTGCTGGTAATACGGGTAATAACCTTAGATGACATGTTACTTACCTGACCTGTCCCTACATTTTTATTCAAAGTTATGCAAACTATTGCCATAGAAAAATCTTTAGAAATTGGTTGCGTAAATAGCTCTTGCAAGGTTTACACAAACTTAGATGGAAACCATTATACTTAAACTCCCGTTTATTGATCGTAAAAGATTGATACTCTGTTAACTGTTACTATACAACATTGTTTTCTCTATTTTTAAAGAAATGAAATATACTAATACTGTCTTCTATTGAATTGGACAGCAATATTGTCAGATACACTATCATTTTACATATCACTAAGGAAAAAAATGCTGTTAAAGATGCCAATTTTAACACATATCTCGATATAAAAGATGTTAGAATCTGAAAAAAAGTACCCCATAGCCTTACTAAAATAAGGTAGCAGTATCATAACATACAATTAATAATTTAAAAGGTATTTCAGTGTCTTAGAATGTGGTAAAATCACAATTATCACCAAGAAATATTCTTGGAAAACAGAATAAAAATTACATTGTTTTTATGTATTTTTAACAAGTAATGCTTTACCAGGAAAATATTGGATTTTATCATAAGTTATGTTTTTAGTCTTAAATCATAAACTACATTTTTCTTTATTGCTGTTAGGCAAAACACACATACACATGCACACACTATATACAGGTAAGTATATAGTTCAAACATACGCATATACACAAATCCACATTGTCACAGTCTTAATGAAATAAATCAGGAGTCAAAGTTTAATAAATTTCTAGTGATAAATTGAAGAAATAGGATAATTTGCAAACAAAGCAATGAGGAGGTAAAATTGAAAAAATATAAATTTTATTCTCATTAATATTCATCTGATTTCTCCTTTACATGATCATTTTCCTACTTTACCCCCCAATGTAGTAACCTCAAATAAAGGTCAAACATATGCTTATTTTTACCAATAGTATATTTTTAGTCACGCCAATGGAAGAAAGCCTGGAGGTTAGTAAAAAAAACAAACAAACAAACTTTTTTTTTTTTTTTAAACATGCAATCACATAGAGTGTTGTCTTACATTTGAGCATTAAAATATCTGTCGGGGATTCAGGAAACATAGACTGATGCAATCAAACAGTTACTATATAAACCTTTCCTAATCTTTTAAGGGCTGACGAAAATGCATATATAGAAATAGTTATTAAGAAAAAATAGCTAGGACAGGTGGGATTATAAAGCATTTGTAAGAAGCTAAAATGTAATGAATTGTGTGTTATAGGCAATATTTAGAGATCTTTCTGTATTATTTAAAACTACCAAAGAACATTTCCCTTTTAAAAGTCCATTTTTAAATATTTTTGTCATAAAACTGAAAGAATAATTAAGAGAATTGAGCTGTTTAGTTTTCAATTTATGAAAGTTGAACTGAAACTCAAGTGTACATGCTGTCATTTTAAGGCTTTTTAAAAGAGGAAAATAATGAAAACAAAAACAAAATACAAGAATACTTGATACATTCGAAGAACCAGTCCAACTGGGAAATAAGTAGTCTTTGCCTTTCTTTACTTTCTACTTTCACTTTTTTCTGACTTCTTCCTATTTTTCTGCTCCTCTTCTTCTTTCCTTGACCACACCCAGCCTCTCTGCTTTGGTGTGCCGCCATACTTAGTCATATTGTCTACTGGCACCTCCTGTTTCTGACATTTTTCTTTATCTGTCATGATCTGTGCTCTAGATCCTGTTTTTTTTTTTTTTTTTAAGATTTTATTTATTTATTTGACAGAGAGAGAGAGATCACAAGTAGGCAGAGAGAGGCAGAGAGAGGAAGGGCAACAGGCTCCCTGCCTAGCAGAGAGCCTGATGTGGGGCTTGATCCCAGGACCCTGGGATTATGACCTGAGCTGATGGCAGAGGCTTTAACCCACTGAGCCACACCCAGGTGCCCCTAGATCCTGTGTTTTTAAAGATTTATCTAAATAACCAAAGTCTGTCAGTAAAATAATTAAAGATAGCATACTGGTGTGAATCACCATTTAATATTTACTCTTAAAGTAGCTTAGCATTTTGACAGAGAATCTGTTAAGAAAATGTGCTTTATCTAAAAAAAAATAAATACTTAAGCTAGCTTTTTAGAAACATGGACGATCTAGTGGTTGGTTAAATTTGTCCTCAAGTTTGCTGCCTAAAATTTTTCAGGCTTTAGGTAAGTTTCCTTACTTTTCATTCTAGCATTTTGTTTCCTAGACATTTTATAGGTCATCTTGATTGTTTTGTAGGCATTTCAGGTTTAACATAGAGCCAAACAAGCTCATTCTGAAATCTTTTCTTCCTTCTGTGGAAGGTTAATTTCTTGGTTAATAGCACCATTCCCTGCTCTGTCAGCTTTCCTAGACCTGTCTGATTTGCCCTCTCCTTCTGTCCCTACTCTCTCTCAGCTCCGCAGACCACAAATCCTATATTTTTATCTCAGACTTATTTCTTGAATTTGACTCCTTCTATCTGCTTCTACTGACATTGACTAAATTTAACCTAGTAACTCCTCTTAATAGATGACTGCACTGGGTTCCTAAATTTTGTCTGTTTTTCCTCACTGTGTGAGATGCTTACCAACTCATCTATCACTATAAGTTGCTTTTATAAATGCCAATCATATGTTTCTCTCTTTTTTTTGAGAATTAGTCTTCTCATTATTTTTATTTTCAAGTCTAATTATTTACACATGGAGTTAAAAAAAAAAAAAGAAAAAGAAGAAACCTTTCATATCCAGACTTAGATGTCCTTTTCAGTCTATATTTTTGCTAATAGCCCATTCAACTTATTCCAATCGAACACAATGCTTGCTGTTTTTCAAAAGCAAGTAGCCTGAAGAAGGCTTCTTTAGGCTACTTGCTTGCCTAAAATGTACCACACTTACTGACAAATTCTTTCGCATTTTTAAAAATTTATTTCAGATGTCACTTCTTCTGCAAAGGTTTTCTTTACTCTCCCAGGCAGCTGATATCCCTAACTTGGGCATTAATCTCACCGTATTTGCTATGGGAGGATATCCCACCACTGCCAACTCCCATCTCCCAGTACAGACACTGGGCTTTCTCATACTTGATAAGATAAATAGGAATGGTACTAATCAGAGCTCTGTGATCAGTGTGATGTGAGGTGAAGGGAAGAGCAGCTAGAATGATTCCCAGATTTCCCAGTAAGAGGAAAAGTAAAGAGGAGGAGACTGAACATCTGGATTTAGCTAATTTCAGTACATCAAAGTGTATATTTCCTTCACATAATTAGATATAGTAGACTAAAAATTTCATTTTAAGGGCTAGATCAGATGTTGGCTGTTTGTTTGTTTAAAGTCTGTGAAGGGCCAAACAGTATTTTTAGCTTTGAGGGCCATATGTTCTTGGTTGCAACAGTTCACATCTTCCATTGTGGCATCAAAGCAGCTACAGAAAACGGCTTTTTTTTTTTTTTTAAAGATTTTATTTATTTGACAGACAGAGAACACAAGTAGGCAGAGAGGCAGGCAGATAGAGAGGAAGGGAAGCAGGCCCCCCGCTGAGCAGAGAGCCCGATGTGGGACTCGATCCCAGGAGCCTGGGATCATGACCTGTGCCGAAGGCAGTGGCCCAACCCACTGAGCCACCCAGGCTCCCAGAAAACGGCTTTTTGTAAAATAGTTACAAACACAAGTGGTGAGCCAAAGGCAGCCTATAGGCTATAGTTTGCTCACCCCTGTTTTGGATAATTGAAGTCGTCAGTGTATATGAGCAGTGTCATCAGAGTGGACTAGATTACTCAGGGAAAGGATGTACATGGAGATCAGTGTGTCACCAGATCAGAAAGGGTAGAATTCATGAAGAAATCAGAAAATAAATGGTCTGAAGATGCCAGAAGTGTTGGAAAACAAGAAAAAGGGGTGCCTGGGTGGCTCGGTGGGTTAAAGCCTCTGCCTTCGGCTCAGGTCATGATCCCAGGGTCCTGGGATTGAGCCCCACATCTGGCTCTCTGCTCAGCAGGGAGCCTACCTCCCCCTCTCTCTCTGCCTGCTTCTCTGCCTACTTGTGATCTCTGTCAAATAAATAAATAAAATCTTAAAAAAAAAAAAAGAAAAAGGATTGTTATGGAAAATGGATAATGGTATTTTTAGGTTAATTGTATTAAATGTGGTAGGAAGCTTTAGTACACATGAGTGAAAAGAAAGAAAAATAGATCATTGACTTGATTTTGCAATGAAGTGACCTCAGAATGAGAAGTTTCAAAAGAGGGTGGGGGCAGATGTCTTTTTGGAGGAGGAGGTGTAAATGGAAGTATAAAAGGGAAACCAAGGATTATTCATTACACTCTGAAGAAGCTTGGCTTAAGTTAAAGACAGGTTCAGGGCAGGAAGTTTTTGTTTGTCCTAGTTTTGCATTGTCCTTTGACCATCTGTATAGATTTTGGCAGGGGATGAGGTATATATTAATAATTATACATTGTCACTGCTTAGCGAAGTCTTTAAAATCTATAATTAACATCTATGTTACTTTCCATATTGATAAATTGAATGTTTTTGAATTTTAAGGGTCTAGATTAGGAATTCTTTATTGAAGCTTGTTCACTGCTAGTCTTTACTTCTCTTTCCTGGTTGCCTTGAGTCTGTCAGCTTTTCTTCAAGGACACCTGATAGATTTTAAAATTATTTTTCCACAATTGACATGACTCCTTCCTTCCATGACATCTTTTGCATGATCTGCTTCTGCTCTTGTATTTTCTCAAGTTATGTTAATGAGGATTCATTAGGTACCCTGAGATGCCAGTTTCTTAAACTTTGGTATTTGAGGGCACCTGGGTGGCTCAGTGGGTTAAGCCGCTGCCTTTGGCTCGGGTCATGATCTCAGGGTCCTGGGATTGAGTCCCGCATCGGGCTCTCTGCTCAGCAGAGTGTTTCTCTCTCTCTCTCTCTCTCTCTCTCTATGCCTGCCTCTCTGCCTACTTGTGATCTCTCTCTGTCAGGTAAATAAATAAAATCTTAAAAAAAAAAATTTGGTATTTGATAAAAGGACTGTACTTCTCTATGAGAGTTAGGCCTTATGCTCAGAATCAATATTAATGTGAACTTGTATGTAATAACATCCTCAAAAATGTACTAGAGTCTTGCAAAGAAAGGTTCAAAATGTTGAAATACTCAGGAATAAAAGATTATATATTTAACAGTCAAAATATATTTATGACATAAGTATTACCACCATCCCACCATTATGAATTGAAGTTCAGAGAAGTTGTATGTTGAAGACAGCAGTGTGGTACCAACATGTTTTCTGCACCCATCTTATGGAAAGATAATATATTTATTATTTTTGAATTATTATCTGTGAATGGAAAAATATAATGAACATTTATTGAGTACTTAACTTTATGCCAGGGCCAATTCTAAGCTCTTAATAGGTGTTAACTTATATAATTCTCATAACAGACCTAAGAGGCAGGTGCTATTATCTTCATTATACTGATGAAAACACTGAGGTCCAGAGAGGTATGTAATTGACCTCAGGTTACACAGGAAGACAGTAGTGTTGCCAGGATCCAGGAAGATGGCTCTAGAACCTTACCTCTTGACAACTAAAATAATAAGTGTTAATATGGGGATGAATATTTACTGGAATATTATTAATTCATTTGAGAGGAAGAATCGAAAGTGATTCTTAAATTCCTTTCCTAGTAATACAATGTTCCCTATAGTAATAAAGGTCCAGGCTGTTCTCTTCAATTTCCCCCGAGTCTCTGAGACACTATCCCTAAAAGCCTAGTCAGTATTTTTTACTACATTGTTAAAGTAGCAAGAGGCTTTCAAAATTTCTCAATCACACTTAAATCAGAATTCTTGTTAGAAAGTACACTGAATGCTCCAGGCCATTGTAACCCTAGTGGGGATTTTCTGGCATATCAAATTTTAGAACAGATTCCATTTGAAAATTAGAGACAGTGTGACAAAGTGACCTCCCCACAGTCCCCAGTCCTCTAGTTTTCCCCATCCCACTTCAGTTCTTCCTTTTCCATAAAGTCCTCCTGTTGCTGTTGCTGTAACTATAGATAATTGTATTATCTATAGTCCAGATGGTTGTGAGGAAGTTTAAAGATACCATGAACCTACTAGCAAGGCTCAAGAATAAGAAGGGACCAAGTATCAAGATGATTCTGGTGAGATCACCATTAAAAGTGATTAAGAGGTAGAGACCTTCCTCCTCATGCCTGAAAAGTGCATCGGCTAGTCTTCCTCTTTCTGATTTGTTTCTCAAATAATGCTCTAATGACATTTTAATGCCTCTCTCAATCCTTTTCTCTTTCTCATCTACAAGTATACATATACATCTACTACAAAATGTTCTGTTGAGGGGTGGCTGGGTGGCTCAGTCCGTTAAGCATCTGATCTCAGCTCAGGTCATGATGACAGGGTCCTGGGATGGAGCCCCACCTCAAGGCTTCCTGCTTAGTGGGGGTTCTGCGTCTTCCTCTCCCTCTGCCTGCTTATGCTTTGTCTTGGTCAAATAAATAAATAACATATTAAAAGAAAATGTTCTGTTGAGATTTCCTGTAGGTTGCAGCCTCACAGTTATAATTGATTAATTCAGTTAAAAAAAAATTATGATACCTTTGAAAAGACTCATCTAAGCTACTCATACAATGGCATCCTTGTGAAAATACCCTAGTCATTTGGAATACTGCCTTTCTAGGACATTTTTTACCCCTGTCATTCAGGAAAATATCCGTTACATGAAAGCAATCCTTTTATTATTTTAGAAAGAAATTTAATTAACAGAAAAATAAAAATAACATATAATTGGCATTAAGTAGGCAATCAGTGATACCCTTGAGTGAAAACCCTTGAGGTCATATTAGTTTCTAAATGTCCAGTCACCTCATTTATGTCATTGGTAACAGGAAAGATAATCCTCATTACCTGAACAGTGATCTTAGTCATGTTTGTTATTTTCTAGTTTAGACATGCATCAGCAGACTCTTCTGTGCACTCCTCTGAATAAGTGATACTAATGTGGTCTAAGGTGAGGTGTGAGGTGTGAGGTATGAGGTAGGTGAACTGTCCACCTGGGTGTGCAATTTGCTGTTTGTGCCCACTCACTTCTGTGGCCTCTGCTGACATGAATTACATGTTTATCAGGGAAGAAAGTACGAAAAACTTGCTCCCAGACAAATCCCAGTGATGCTGTCTTTATTTTTCCTTCCTTAGTATATAAAGACTTTTTTTTGGTGTAGGGTCTTTACGTACTAAAGAAGAAAACTTTATTCTGGGTGACAACACCTCCCCCCCCAAAAGACTTAAAAATTATGCTTCTGCCTTTTTCTTTTTCTTTCTTTCTTTCTTTTTTTTTTTTTTTTTTTTGACAGAGAGAGTGGGAGAGAGGGCACAAGCAGGGAGAGTGGCAGCAGGAGAGGGAGAAGCAGGCTTCCCATTGAGCAGGGAGCCCAACAATGTGGTACTTGATCCCAAGACCCTGAGATCCTGGCCTGAGCCAAAGACAGATGCTTAACCTACTGTGGCACCCAGAGGCCCCTATGCTGCATTTCTTATACATTACTTTAAAAACATAATACAGGTTTGCAGCCTTTATATTCTAACATAAGCTTATATTTTGGCTGAAGACTACCGGAAACTGGTAGAGAAAAACAGAATGACCTGTTTAATGAGATGGGCAAGAAGAACCAAAACACTGGTTGGTAAAGGAAAGATCAGCAAGACAGATAAGAGAGACCAGAATGGTAGTCAGTTAAATGGCTGTTATAATAAAAGCAGAAATCAATAAGAAATTTATTACAAAGAGACCAAATCACATTGTCAATTATTAATAGGTGCAAAACCAAAGCAAATGACAGCACTGAGATATTTTTTCGGTATACTGATGCTAAAACGGAAATGCCAGAGTAAATACTTGAATTTTATATGTGTTTAAAAGTCATAAAATTTAAAACACCAATGAAATTAAATGTTTACATATTCTAATTTAAAATGTATTACGTATGGGGCACCTGGGTGGCTCAGTAAGTTAAGTGTCTGCCTTCGGCTCAGCTCATGATCTCAGGGTCCTGGAATCAAGCTCCCCACTCCCCCCAATTAGGCTTCTTGCTCAGCGGGGAGTCTGCTTCTCCCTCTCTCTTTGTTGCTCCCTCCACCACCCGCTCATGTGCTGTCACTGCCTCTCTCCCTTTCAAATAAATAATAAGTAAAATCCCAAAAAAGTATGACATATTATAAAGCCTCCAGGAACAATATAAAGATACAAGGATATGTGATCAAGATATATTATTATTGTACTATCAACTTTCAGCAAACACTGAACATGCTGCTCCTTTTGCCCTTAGTCCCCTCCACTGAGTGTTGTCTTCAGAGTGGTCCCACCTATGTTGTTTGTTAGGTCCAGCTTCAGCCACATCCAAATCCTGCTGATCATCATTAATGGAGCATTCAGGTCCATGAACTCTGGCTTTGATCTGTGGTAGTTTATATTTCATAATCATCAATCCGGAAAGAGGATGACTATGTTCTCCATCTAATACCTCGTGTGGTTCCTCCCTCCATCCCTAAGAACATCAGGGAATTTCCTCCCCAAATCTGAGATCAGCCTTTAATTGAATGAGAGAAGAGAAGCAAAATGAGTATGAGGAGGATGGTAGTGGTAGGAATTGAAAAGTACTAATGGGTTGGGAGGGTATGTGGAGTGATATTCAGCAAAAGGAAAGGGTATAGGGAAATGGAGCTGAAGCAAGAAGGGTGAATAAAGCTGTTGCCTGATGGCTGAATGTCCGGAATAGCACTGCACATACATAAACATATACGTATTGGTGTCTTGATACCTAAAAATGGCAAATTATATCTGAATATTCAAAGCTAGTAATGCATTTACTAGCCACAATAGCAAAAAACCCCAAAATGCTTAAGATTATCTGAGGTTTTAGATTTTAAGGATGAATGTGATAATGTATTATCTGATATGATCTTGATCTTAGGGGAGAATTAATGCTTTGCGCCAGCATGCATTTGAGAATTTTTCTTTCCATCAAAGGATAGCTTCAAGTAACAGTGAATCTTTCCATGTAATAATGATTTTTTAAAACAATTTCTCAATAACAAAAAACATTTTTAAAGGAGAGAGAGAGAGAGAGAGAGAGAGAGAGAGAGAGACATTGTATAGGAGCAGGAGCACATGGTTAATTGGCATTCATATTCCTGAGCAAACTTGTAAATAGTACCATTCTCACAGGAATTAAATCAGTTGTACTGCGGGTAACTTTAGAATTCAAAGGTGCCACAGTTCCTCACTCTGTGTTGATGGAACTGAACGGCATTAACCTTTTCACTTGCACTAACAAAGACAAGTGAAGACAAGATGTGCTATGACTCCTGCACATCTATGTTTTGTTTTTTGCCCAGGGCCCTCTACAATTATCCCACACTTCAGAACTAATTTCTCTACGTGTTTACCTACATTTTTTTGCACTACTCTTGAAACACCACAATCTCATTAACTCTTTTCTTTCTCTCTCTCTTTTTTTTTTTCCAAAAGGAGGATTTATAAGAACATATAAGAAATAATTATTCAGTGATTCATTGTTGGGCAACTCTTTGAAGCTTTTGCAAATATGTTGGCCCTTATCCAAAGTAAATGTTTTGTTTTGTTTTGCTTCCCCTTCAGTCTTAGAAATAAGATAACACTTGACTGCTTCAATCAGTAACTCTGACTATTGTTTTCCTATCCTGAATTAAAGACCAGACTTCTTATTTTTAGGTGGGGGCAAGAAGGAAAAAGAAAACTAAATTAAATTTCAGAATTTAAGTTTTCACAATAGGAATCTCATAGCTTGTTTATTTCTTACTACTTGTTTAAAGTACAAAATATACATATGTATATATGCATATACACAAAATACATATATCTATGCATATATGTATTTTGTTTTGTTTTACAAGTATAAAGTTGGCAAACAACAATACAGCACCAAGAATAAGCTATTTTATTTATTTATTTTATTTTATTTTTTTAATGTTTTACTTTTCTTTCTTTTTTTTTTTTTTAAGATTTTATTTATTTATTTGACAGACAGAGATCACAAGTAGGCAGAGAGGCAGGCAGAGAGAGAGAGAGAAGCAGGCTTCCTGTGGAGGAGAGAGCCCGATGCAGGGCTCGATCCCAGGACCCTGAGATCATGACCTGAGCCGAAGGCAGCAGCCCAAACCACTGAGCCACCCAGGCGCCCCAAGAATAAGCTATTTTAGATGTAGAGATATATGTGTCTTTTTGCAGCTCACAAATAATTTGATCATGGTGGAGGGATAGAAAGTTGCCTTTTAAGGTAATCTATAATATAGGCGTCTCTTGATTAACATGAGATAGGATTACTTATAAAACTTAACTTCAAATAGTTAACTATGTAAGTATAGATGGGGAAATCTTGTTTGGCTATAGTTGTGATTTTTCTTAACTGTAAGTAAGCTTGATAACAGCCAACAATATGCTTCTATAAAAAGTATGAAGAGTTGAGCAATCACGTTTAGTTGCCTACTTCTAGTGGACACAGGGAAAGAAGTTGATATAATAGCTCCTTTATATGTCATACAATTGTAAGAATGAGGTTTGCTCATCTAGAAGAAGAATGGATCTAGTAGAGGACATGTAAGCTTTCTTCAAATATCTGAAAAATTGTCATGTAGAAGAAGGAGCTAACAGAGTGAGGACCAATGAGTCATATGTGAGCTTAATAAATGGAAGAGCTTATTATGGGTTTGCCTTAAGAATTCTCTTTTTAAAATTTTATTTAGTTTTTTTTCAGTGTTCCAAAATTTATTGTTTATGCATCACATCCAGTGCTGCTTTAAGAATTCAGCTAAAGAATGTACAGAACACTTTTCAAGTTATGTTTCGCAGAACACTGGCCTGGTGGATGTTAATAAGTGCTTTGTACCTTACCCTCTTCTTGGAGAAAAAAAATGCACATCTGCATAGTAAACATCCTGAGCAGTCTTATACTAAAAATTCTTTTTAATTTGAAATAACCCACACTTTCTGAACTTAAATGAAAATGAGCACTTATATTGTACTTATTTGCAACCTGAAGGAGCAGTGTTCCCTGGAATATTGGTATTGGAGACAGCAATTTATATACAATAAAAGCTACCCTTTAAATTGATGAGGAATATATTTTGAGCATATTTACCAATATTTAATATACAAAGAAGAAAATTTACAAGTAGATGAAAGATTCTTTTCAAAGTTAAAGTCATAACAAAGTTACCCCAAACATATGCCATTTAAATATAAACTAGTCATATAATTCAAATGCTTTGAAGATGTTTTAAAATGTACTTATTCCTCATAATTTAATATTCAATTAATTAACCTAATTTTGGAGAGTTTCTAACTGAAGCTAATTGTTCTGCCTGCTGATTTCTACCTCCAAATCAATTTTATAAAATTTGTAAGAATTACTCCTCTTTATGTGTGTATCATTACTCTCACTTCTCCGTTGTAAATTCATCTTTATGAAAGAATAAAGATAAAAATATGTAAAATTTTCAAATAATTACATAAACATTGTTGTAAAGATAAAATAGTGACTTTATTGACACTAAACTGTTGTCTGGGAGACAGTGCCCCCATGTGATGGCTCAAAATTCCCACTCATTAAAGATGCTAAGCATCCAAATTTGGTGTATACACAATGTGGCTGAAAGCTGTCAATGCCCATAGATCTTAAATGTATTATTTCACTAGTATACCACTAGAACCATATTTTATTAATTACTTGAACTATAAACATGTACATTTAAAGCTGATCATATTGATGCGAGATAATACAGATCAAGGAATTCATTGCTTCACTTAAAATTTTCACTCTTTTAAATTCTGGTCTGTCTTTCCTGGACCTATTCCCAGAGCTTATGAAATATGCTTAGGTCATTTCATCTTAAAAATAAATAAATAAATCGTCCTTCAATAATTCTCCCATAATCCCATAATTCTATAGAGGCTCTTTTTCATCATTTTCTAAACTCCAAAGGGAATTTTTTAAACTTACCCTTTTTTAAAAAATTAAAGTGTTTTCTCTATTATGGCCCATAACATTTTCTGTGTGCCATAATTCCAGAAGTTGTGTTGAATCTTGTCTGCATATTATGAAAGTGTGAACTTTGCTGAAGTAAGGATCATGTTTTATTTGTCTCATGTAACTCCCATTTCTAGCACTTACTAATGTTTGTTGAATGACTTAATGTATGACTGAAGAAAGAACCATGTTTTGCATTGAAACTCCAATGCTTCAGTCCCTGAAGCATTGTTGGGCATTCATGGTTTTTTATTAAGTAACTGAAAGTCAGGGTTCATCTATGATTCATTATTTTTATACCATCCTATCATCCCTATTATTCTACTACACACTTCATATACATCCATAACATTTGTTGAATGAAAGGATGAAAAAAATTAATATTGTAATCTATAACTGGTGCTTTTACTCTCTATTATCTACTCAGGTAGGAACACTGGACCTTGGTTCTCTTAACATTCTATTACAAAACATTCCTTTTCTAAAAGTCACAATAATCTCTTGGTTCTCAAAACCATTGATATACAACATATAACAATGTTGAGTAAATCATTTTTCTTGCTTCCATGGAAACACACCTATCTGGTTCTTCTAACTTTCTGATTACACTGTCTTCTTTCTTGTAGCTCATCTTCCCTACTCTTTTAGGTTTATTTGTTATGCTTTCTACATATCTTGGGAAAGTTTATAAAAATCTAGATTTTAATGGTATCTCCATATAACATTTCAAAGTAAGTTATTCTTGACAATATATATTTTCTACTTTGTGTTATTCTTGTGTGTGCATGTATGTGTTTGCACACCTGTGTTTTGCCTATCCTAAGACATATTTATCTACCTATACTTTACTGAGAAGTTTGGGGTTTTTAAAATGTCCGTCTATTTATTTTTAATAAATTATAGTTAACATACAGTGTTAATTTTGAGTATGCAATGTAGTGATATTTATATTTTATACTTCTTTAAGAAGGTACTAACTTATCAAAAAAAGCCTCAAAGTCACTGGCATCATATGTCATATATAATGGGGAGTCCATAACTATTTTTTAAAATAAATGGATCCCTCCTTTGAGTTGCTTTGATCATGAAAGACATCCTAAAGAAAAGGAGCTCGAAAGAAGTTCTTACTAAAAGGAGGAACATAAAATAGTGGGAAAAGATGAGACAGGAATTCTTAATAGAAGGAGCTTCATGGTCAGATATGTATTTCCAGGAATACATCCATAATCTATGGAGGTATTATATAGTCTGCCTAAACTGTATACAGACATAAATCAGGAAGTCTGAGAAATGGGGTTACTGGTACTGGTCTGAGTTTCTGAAAGGCTCAAAGGATACATCAAAATAGGTGAATTAGATAAGGATAATATGGATCCTTTATAGGTGTTGGCACAGGGCCATGGCCTGATGGAAACAGGAATTAAAGAAGATTATGCTTTAATTTGAACAGCTTTCAGTGTTATATTTATGATGGTTATCACTATGACCTAAAAGGATAAAACTTATTGCCTTATTTTATACCTAAATTATTATCAGGTATTATCATGCAGTGGTAAATATATACAACAAAGACATATATGTAATGAAGAAAATAGATGATAGATAGATAGATAGATAGATAGATAGATATGAAATAAAGACCCAAAGTATCTTACTTTTCTGGTTCTCTTCCCACTACTGAAATTCAGTCATCAGCCGGAAGAAAGAGAACAGCTGGTTTGTAGAACAAAGCATCTTTATAGCACAAGAACAAATGAAAAATTCCATGGGAATCAAATCCTTGTGGAAGATACAGCCCTAAAAAGGGACATTTTAAGGAAGTGGATTTCCTAGTGCTGGATCCCTTTTTCCAGAAGCACCAGGCTGAGTCTCTGAAAGACTCTAAGCTCATATTTTAAGGATATTAGGTAACTATGAGGACAGCAAGCACTTGTCACTCAGCTTCTTGCAACTTTTGAACTGAATCTAAAAGACTGAACATTTCTTAATACTTGTCATTTCCCTCCCTCACAGGATTGTAGGCAGGATTAATGAGATAATGTTTTAACAGAGATTGAACTCCTTGGCAGACAGAGGCTAAATATAGAACAGTGTTTTTGTTATGATAAACTATGTAAGTTTGATCATGGAAAAGGTTTTGCAGTTTAACCCATTTTGAATAAAAATGATTCAGTAAAACTTGATTCTTTTTTGTGAAGTTATATATTGGTGTAAATACCTCAGAAAGAGTATGCTGCATTTAATTTCCCTACATTTTAAAACAAAATTTAGTCATTCATGAAAGTAATTTTAATCAAAATTTAATATCATGTGTTAGAGGTTTAGTCATTACAGCCTATGGTCAAGTCTGACCAGTCCTGAAAAATCTGGTCAGTCACTTGTTTTTGTAAATAAGTTTTATTGAAACATAGACATAACCATCTTTTTCTCTCATCTTTTTCTCTTTGGCTTCTTTTACAGTATATTATGAACAGTTGATTAGTTGTTGCAAAGACAATATGGATTACAAAACCTAAAATAGTTCCCACCTGATCCTCTTCAGAAAAAGTTCACAGGCCCCTGATTTATGGCAGGGTTTTTTTCATATGTGCATTAAGCATTTACATGTTCCTTCAGTAACAATATGACTTTCTGCAAGTTCATTAGGATATGTAGATTTAGTTTCCAGTTTATTGATTGGTAATAGCACATGCTTGGTAAGATTTTGATAAGGATTCCATAATAGGAATCTTGTAAAAATACTTAGCACAGTGTTTGGCACACAGCAAGACTGAAATAAAATAGGTTATTATTGCCATTGTTCTATAACACTAATTTAGTAAGTTGATCCAGCTCTAGGATTCCTAAACATGTACTTGAAATACTTTTTCATACGCATTCAGGTAATAGTTTCTTTGAATTCAGTTTATTTCCCTGAGTTCATTTAGTGGTCCCAATATTCCTATAGGACTCCAGCATTCATGCATGAGCCTTGAGAGTTTCCTCTCCCAATCAGTATATCAGTAGAAAGAAATTCATTACACTCTCAGATGATGGCAGACCAGTTTTTGTGTGACCTGTTACACAGAAGAAGGTTAGATAAGAGAGGGCTAAAACTGGCAATCAATTAAACAATCAATCAATTGCTTGAGTTTAGTGATAGCACCCAGAAATTTTATAGATAAATCAGATATCATGGAATGAAGAACCCCCTTCCTGTTATGGCAACTTCAAATAAAATAAAAATTTTTGATAGAAGTAGCTAATATTAAAAGGCAAGTCAATTCTGAGACATCCTGCAAACATCCACAAGTATATACAGATTACTATGGTATATATGGAATGCATAAGAGACTGGAATCTTAATGCTTGAGCATTGAGGCAGAGCGTATGGCACATGCAGTGAACTACAAAGATGCCAGGGATACAGATTTTGAGTCCACCTACAGGATTTTTGTAAAAAAAAAAAAAAAAAAAAGAGAGAGAGAGAGAGAGTTAGAAGTGCTTCTTGAGCTTTTGTTAGGCATTGGGAAATAGGATGAACTTTGAAACAACTGTATAAGTTATACTCAAAGGAAATGTGACAGATGCTTGGTGAGTGTCCCTCCAGCATTATGGTTTAAAGGAATAAGAAAATGAACTGATGTGGGGCTTTGAGTTGCTAGAATTTTTTTTTTTTTTTTTTTTTTTTTTTTTTTTAATGAGAGAACTAGGAGCTGTTGCTTAACAAAGAACTAACTGGTCCTGTTTCATATATTGAAATCCATACTGTTTAAAAGTGAGGAAGATAGCATCAGTGTGCTGGCTTGTTTTATACATATTCATCTATATTCAAATGTAGAGTTTATGTCACTAGAAGCTCTCAATGTTACAATTCATTTCTCACTACACAAGCAAAATGACTGCTTTTATTTTTTTGTCTCTATATTCTTAGTGCCTAGCACATAGGATACACTCAATACATATTCGTTGAATAAATGGCTGAATGAAAGCATAAAGTGGTAAGATATCTTTGAGAACTATCAAGTCTCAGAGATGATATGTCAGGATCTTTTGCCAAAAAAGCAGCTGCAATCAACTGCACCATTTAAAAGGACCAGGAAAAATGAACAAACAAAAAACCACCTCTTTTAGCAGAAGACATCACAGACCACCTCTAGGTTCATAGGACACACAAGACCAGTTCTTGTTAGGGGCAGTTAGTAGAAAGTAGTCTGAATTGAGAAGATAAATGACATAATAAGAATAAATAATGGGGGCACCTGGGTGGCTCAGTCATTAAGTGTCTGTCTTCAGCTCAGGTTATGATCCCGGGGTCCTGGGCTCAAGCTCCACATCGGGCTCCCTGCTCAGCGGGAAGCCTGCTTCTCCCTCTCTCACTCTACCTGATTGTGTTTTCTCTCTCTCTTTATCAAATAAATATAAAAGATCTTTAAAAAAAAGAATAAATAATGGACTAAACACTGACTGTGCAGTGTGTCGGGGCATTGAAGTAAGACCTCTATATATATTGAAGGGATTAAGTTGGATGGATGAAATCTGATGTTCACTGGTCAATTAAAGCCCAGTAATACACATTGCATAAAGTAATGAATTATTTTTATTCCCACTATATCAGTAGAAAGAAATTCATTACATTCTCAGGTACAGTTTTTGTTGGACACAGTAAAGTTGAGCATGTTCTTGGCAGATTTTGTACAGTTAAAACTGAACAGGGGCAGGCACATGGCACAACTAGAAACTAGGATTAATATTTTATCTTCCATGTTTATTCCAATCAAGACTTAAAAAAACACTAGTATAATCAATTATTAAAAATGCAAAAAGGTAGTCATATTGAAACATGAAAAAAGTGTTTCCATTTCTCTAAAAAATAATTATCCACATTAAATGTGCTAAATATTAATGCTATGTGTAATTATTCAGAAAAAATATTTATTGAGAACCTCTTTTCTGATGATGATGGCTTATTACTAGGATATAAAAATGAATAAGATCCAGTGATGAGGGGCAATATTCTGAACTAGGATATTAGATCAACCTTTCTGCTGAGAACACCTACACTGTCTGGATTTATTTTAAAAGAAATGAGCAGAAGACATGAATAGACACATGAAAAAAATGTTCCACATCACTTGTCATCAGGAAAATACAAACCAAAACCACAATGAGATACCACCTGACATCAGTTAGAATGGCGAAAATAACAAGACAGGGAGAACAAATGTTGGTGAAAATGTGGAGAAAGGGGAATCCTCTTATACTGTTGGTGGGAATGCAAGGTGCTATAACTACTCTAGAAAACAGTATGGAGGTTCCTCAGGAAGTTAAAAATAGAGCTACCCTATGACCTGGCAATTGTGCTACTGGGTATTTATCCTGAAGATACAGATGCAGTGAAAAGAAGGGGCACCTGCACCCCAATGTTCACAGCTGCAACGTCCATAATAACCAAACTGTGGAAGGAGCTGAGATGTCCTTCAACAGATGAACAGATAAAGAAGATATGGTTCATGTATACAATGAAATATTACTCAGGCATCAGAAAGAATGAACATCTACAATTAGCATCAACATGGATGGAACTGGAAGGTATTACACTAAGTGAAATAAGTCAATCAGAGAAAGACAATTATATGGTTTCACTCATATGTGGAATATAGGGAGTAGCACAGAGGATCATAGGGGAAAGGAGGGAAGTTATCTAAGAGGGAGAAAAACCGTAAGAAATTCTTGACTCTGGGAAACAAACCGAGGGTTGTGGAAAGTGGGGTGGTGGTATAGGGTAACTGGGTGACGGACATTAAGGAGGGCACATATAGTGATGAGCACTGGGTGTAATATGCAGCTGATAAATCACTGAACACCACACCAAAACCTAATGATGATATACTGGCTAAGTTAATTTAAATTAAAAAAATAAAAATAATAATGTTAAATAACATCAGAGAGTAACAAATCAGTTAGAGAATATCAAGCCGGTGTTTGAAGAGAAAGGAATGCAGGAAGCAGTAGCATTGGAAACCCTTCTTACCATAGAGGCCTTTAGTTGCCAAATCTGGAATAAATAATTAAAAGATTCAGAGGCTGAATAGAAATTTTGACAGATGCCTCAAATTGGAAGACCAGGAGTTAAGAGTAAGGCTAAACATAATAGATACAAGCATTTTCAGGAAATGAAGTATACTTCAAAATGACTTAGTTTTGGAAATTGGAATGAAGTGATCCTAGTTTGCTAGTCTCTATTTGCTCAAGTACGGAGAATACAGAACCCTTCTGAAAGGAGAAAACATCATCCCATTTATTTGAAATAAATAAAAAAATAAATAAAGCATGTAATACTGTAATATAAATAGAAGCCAATTAAATATTTATATAACTTATATATATTTGACACTGAGCCAAAAGCACCAAGCAAATGAAGAATTGAACATGAATCGAATTCCAGTTTCTAGTGCTCCAAGTTTGGAAGTTGTCACTCAGTTCTAACAACAAGCAAAAAACTGAACAGACAGAAAAAAGAATTGGGAGGATGCAGGGCAAACTGCTGCTCACAAAAGCAAATACTGGGAGTCATAACTTACTGGAGCAGAGACTCGGGAGCAGAAACCACTGAGGAAACCAGCACCATGGTGGGAAAACATGAATTGTAATTAACAAATTGCTGAAGGCCCAACTTGGAGAATCCTACAAGTAAAAAAAGCCAGCGGAACACAGTCATAGGAGGTCCCCAGAATATTGTGAGCTACACTTCTAGGAGTTCAGTCAGATTCCCACAGTCAATATCAGATAAATCTACTTGGACTTTGGGCAGGGAGAGAGAAAAGGAATCATTCTGAAATCCATTAGAGGACTCAGTTTTTCTTCTTCTTTTTCTTTTTCTTTTTTTTATTAAAAGATTTTATTTATTTCACAGGCAGAGATCACACGTTAGGCAGAGAGGCAGGCAGAGAGAGGGAAGGAAGCAGGCTCCCCTCTGAGCAGAGAGCCTGATGCAGGTCTTGATCCCAGGACCCCGGAATCATGACCTGAGCTGAAGGCAGAGGCTTTAACCCACTGAGCCACCCAGGTGCCCTAGCACTCAGTTCTTCTTAACAAGATCTATGCTCAATGGAAACTAGTTAACTACAACTTAACCTGCTGGGGTATTATCAGAGCCTAACTGATCTAGGAAGGGGAAACCCCAAGTCCAACTGACTTTAGCATGCTTACTTCACCTAATAGGAGAGAGAAAAAACAAAGAAATACTTACAAAGTTTATAGTCCAGAGGCATAGGCTAAATAAAAAACTGACACAACCATAGAATATTTCCCCTCCCCTGATAATTGATAACCACATTACTAACAGCGTCTTTATGGCAGTTCTTCTTTATCAGTATATTATGTCCAGCTATCAAGAAAAAGACAAAACAAAACAAACAAAACCAAAGCTACAGGGCATACCAAAAGGGCAAAAAACACAATTTGAAGACATGGAGCAAGCATCAGAAACCAGACATGCAGGAATTATCAGACTACAATTTGAAAACAACTATGAATAATATGTTGATGGTTTCAATAGATAAAGAAGATAGCATTCAAGAATAGATATCCAATGTAAGCAGGTAGATGGAAATCCTAAGAAACAATAAAAAAAGAAAAGCTAAAGATCAAAAACATTGTAACAGCAATGAAGAATGGTTTGTTTGTTTTAAATATTTTATTTATTTACTTGAGAGAGAACAAGAGAGAGAGAGCAAGAACATAGGAGAGGGAGAAGCAGACTCCCTGCTAAGCATAAAGTGGTAAGATATCTTTGAGAACTATCAAGTCTCATTCCAGGACCCTGAGATCATGACCTGAGCTGAAGACAGCCACCTAACTGACTAAGCCACCCAGGCACCGCTGAAGAATGGTTTTGATGAGCTTATTGACAGATTTAACATGGGTGATGAAACAACCTCTGAGCAAAAGATGTATCAATAGAATTTTCAAAATTAAAAGACAAAGATAACAGACATTGAAGAAACCAGAATAAAATATCCAGACTGTGGGCCAACTACAAAAGGTATATACTTATAATAGTAATACTAGGAAGAAAAAAGAAAAAGAAACAGAAGAAATATTCAATACAGTATAACTGATATTTTCCCCAAATTAATTTCAGACACCAAATCACAAATTCAGGAAGCTCAGAGAACACTAACCAGGATAAAAGCCAAGATAACTAAGGCATATCATCTTCAAGCTACAGAAAATCAGAAACAGAAAAATCCTAAAAAAAAAGTCATGGGGAGAAAATACCTTACCTATAGCATAGATAAGAATTACATCAGAGTTCTCAGAAACCATGAAAGCAAGAACAGAGTGGAATGAAATATTTAAAGTGTTGCTAGAAAAAACACCAACCTAGAATTTTATGTCCTGAAAAGTTATGTTTCAAAGTGAAGGAAAAATAAAGATCTTTTTCTAGAAAGACAAAAATTAAGGAATTTGTTGCCAGCAGATCTGCCTTGCAAAAAATGTTAAGAAGAAGCCCCACATCACGCTCTCTGCTCAGCGGGGAGCCTGTTTCCTCCTCTCTCTCTCTCTCTCTGCCTGCCTCTCTGCCTACTTTATCTCTATTTGTCAAATAAATAAATAAAATCTTTTAAAAAAGAAGTTTTTAAAGAAGAAAAGAAAAATATAGGTCAGAAACATAGAGCTACATAATGAAAGGAAGACTAATGAAAGAATAAGTGAAGGCAAAAATTAAAACAAAATTTTTTAAAAGATTTATTTATTTTAGAGAGAGAGAGTGAGAGAATGAGTGTGTGAGAGGGAGATAATCCTCAAGCAGAAGCCCCATTGAACATGGAGCTGGATGCAGGACTTGATCCCAGGACTCTGAGACCATGACCTGAGGTGAAATCAAGAGCCAGATGCTTAACCAGCTGTGCCACCCAGGTGCCCCAAACCTTTATTTTTCTAAGTCTCTTTCTATAAGCAGGTTTCACATATTTATTTATTTAAAACTTTTTGTATTTATTATCAGCTTTTTATTTAAGTATAGTTGACAAAGGATGTTATATTAGTTTCAGGTGTAGAAAATAGTGATTGGACAAATCTATATATTACACAGTACTCACCACAATAAGTAAAATTACCACCTGTCATCACACAAAGTTATTACAATATTATTGATTATATTCTTTATGCTGTACTTTTGATCCCTATAACTCATTTATTTCATAACTCTATATTTATACATCTTAATTCTCTTTGCCTAATTTTTATTGAGATATAGGCAACACACAATATTATATTAGTTTCAAGTGTACAACATAGTGATTTCACAATTATATACTTTATAATATACTCGCCATGATAAGTATAGTTGTCATGGGTCATCATATAAAGTTATTTCAATATAACTGAATTCAAAAACACTATCAACTGAATATAATTGATATCTAAACTACTTCGTCCAACACAGGCAGAATACACATTTTTTCTTTCTTTTCTTTTTTTAAATTTATTTTTTATTTATTTTCAGCATAACAGTATTCATTATTTTTGCACCACACCCAGTGCTCCATGCAATCTATGCCCTCTATAATACCCACCACCTGGTACCCCTACCTCCCACACCCCGCCCCTTCAAAACCCTCAGATTGTTTTTCAGAGTCCATAGTCTCTCATGGTTCACCACCCCTTCCAATTTCCCCCAACTCCCTTCTCCACTTTATCTCCCCATGTCCTCCATGCTATTTATTATGCTCCACAAATAAGTGAAACCATATGATAATTGACTCTCTGTGCTTGACTTATTTCACTTAGCATAATCTCCTCCAGTCCCATCCATGTTGCTACAAAAGTTGGGTATTCGTCCTTTCTGATGGAGGCATAATACTCCATGGTGTATATGCACCACATCTTCCTTATCCATTCATCTGTTGAAGGGCATCTTGGTTCTTTCCATAGTTTGGCGACCGTGGCCATTGCTGCTATAAACATTGGGGTACAGATGGCCCTTCTTTTCACTACATCTGTATCTTTGGGGTAAATACCCAGTAGTGCAATGGCAGGGTCATAGGGAAGTTCTATTTTTAATTTCTTGAGGAATCTCCACACTGTTCTCCAAAGAGGCTGCACCAACTTGCATGCCCACCAACAGTAGAAGAGGGTTCCCCTTTCTCCACATCCTCTCCAACACATGTTGTTTCCTGTCTTGCTAATTTTGGCCATTCTAAGTGGTGTTAAGGTGATATCTCAATGTAGTTTTAATTTGAATCTCCCTGAGGGCTAGTGATGATGAACATTTTTTCATGTGTCTGATAGCCATTTGTATGTCTTCATTGGAGAAGTGTCTGTTCATATCTTCTGCCCATTTTTTGATATGATTGTCTATTTTGTGTGTGTTGAGTTTGAGGAGTTCTTTATAGATCCTGGATATCAACCTTTTGTCTGTACTGTCATTTGCAAATATCTTCTCCCATTCCCTGGGTTGGCTCTTTGTTTTTTTGACTGTTTCCTTTGCTGTGCAGAAGCTTTTGATTTTAATGAAGTCCCAAAAATTTATTTTCGCTTTTGTTTCCTTTGCCTTTGGAGACATATCTTGGAGTTGCTGTGGCTGATATTGAAGAGGTTACTGCCTATGTTCTCCTCTAAGATTCTGATGGATTCCTGTCTCACATTGAGGTATTTTATCCATTTTGAGTGTATCTTTGTGTATGGTGTAAGAGAATGGTCGAGTTTCATTCTTCTAAATATAGCTGCCCAGAGGGGAGGAGTCAAGATGGCGGAGAAGTAGCAAGCTGAGACTGCTTCAGCTAGCCGGAGATCAGCTAGGTAGCTTATCTAAAGATTGCAAACACCTGAAAATCCATCGGCAGATCGAAGAGAAGAAGAACAGCAATTCTGGAAACAGAAAAACAACCACTTTCTGAAAGGTAGGACCGGCGGAGAAGTGAATCCAAAGCGACGGGAAGATAGACCCCGGGGGGAGGGGCCGGCTCCCAGCAAGCAGCGGAGCAACCGCGCACAAAATCAGGACTTTTAAAAGTCTGTTCCGCTGAGGGACATCGCTCCAGAGGCTAAAGCGGGGCGAAGCCCACGCGGGGTCAGCGTGGCCTCAGGTCCCGCAGGGTCACAGAAGGATCGGGGGTGTCTGAGTGTCGCAGAGCTTGCGGGTATTGGAACGGGAAAGCCGGCTGCAGAGACAGAGCCGACAGTATGCTCGCAGCTCGGGGTGACCTTGAACCGGTCGCAGGCTCCGTGAGCTCGGAGCGCGGCCGGAGGTCAGGCAGACGGGAGTGACTGGGCGCTGTTCTCTGAGGGCGCCCTGAGGAGTGCGGCCCTGGGCTCTCAGCTCCTCCGGGCCGGAGACCAGGAGGCCGCCATTTGTATTCCCGTCCTCCGGAACTCTACAGAAAGCGCTCAGGGAACAAAAGCTCCTGAAAGCAAACCCGAGCGGATTACTCACCCCGGCCCCGGGTAAGGGCGGTGTAATTCCGCCTGGGGCAAAGACACTTGAGAATCACTACAACAGGCCCCTCCCCCAGAAGATCAACAAGAAATCCAGCCGAGACCAAGTTCACCTACCAAGGAGTGCGGTTTCAATACCAAGGAGAGCAGCAGAATTCCAGAGGAGGAGAAAGCCAAGCACGGAACTCATGACTTTTTTCCTGTGATTTTTTTTAGTCTTGCAGTTAATTTAATTTTTTCTTTTTCATTTTTTTTTTTTTTCTTCTCGCCTTCGGGTAAATTTTTTTTTTTTTAACTGTTACCTTTTTCTTTTTTAACGATTTTTTACTAGTTTATCTAATATATATATTTTTTCTTTTTTACATTTTTCTCAGGTGTTTTCTTTTTTAAAAAATTTTTTCTTTTTTTTTTTTTTCTTTTCTTTGTTCTTTTTTTTCTTTCTTCCTTTTTGAACCTTTTTTTATCCCCTTTCTCCCCACTCACGATTTTGGATCTCTTCTAATTTGGTTAAAGCATATTTTTGCCACCCTTTTAGTATTTTACTTGCCCCTTCATTTACTCTTTTTTTTTTTTTTTAATTTTATTTATTTATTTGAAAGACGGAGATCACAAGTAGGCAGAGAGGCAGGCAGAGAGAGAGAGAGAGGGAAGCAGGCTTCCTGCGGAGCAGGGAGCCCGATGCGGGGCTCGATCCCAGGACCCTGAGATCATGACCCGAGCCAAAGGCAGCAGCCCAAACCACTGAGCCACCCAGGCGCCCCCCCTTCATTTACTCTTATCTGGCCAAAATGACAAGATGTAAAAATTCAACACAAAAAAAAGAACAAGAGGCAGTACCGAAGGCTAGGGACCTAATCAATACAGACATCGGTAATATGTCAGATCTAGAGTTCAGAATGACAATTCTCAAGGTTCTAGCCGGGCTCGAAAAAGGCATGGAAGATATTAGAGAAACCCTCTCGAGAGATATAAAAGCCCTTTCTGGAGAAATAAAAGAACTAAAATCTAACCAAGTTGAAATCAAAAAAGCTATTAAAGAGGTGCAATCAAAAATGGAGGCTCTAACTGCTAGGATAAATGAGGCAGAAGAAAGAATTAGTGATATAGAAGACCAAATGACAGAGAAAAAGAGGGACAAACAGCTACTGGACCACAAGGGGAGAATTCGAGAGATAAGTGACACCATAAGACGAAACAACATTAGAATAATTGGGATTCCAGAAGAAGAAGAAAGAGAGAGGGGAGCAGAAGGTATACTGGAGAGAATTATTGGGGAGAATTTCCCCAATATGGCAAAGGGAATGAGCATCAAAATTCAGGAGGTTCAGAGGTTCAGAGAACGCCACTCAAAATCAATAAGAATAGGCCCACACCCCGTCACCTAATAGTAAAATTTACAAGTCTCAGTGACAAAGAGAAAATCCTGAAAGCAGCCCGGGAAAAGAAGTTTGTAACATACAATGGTAAAAATATTAGATTGGCAGCTGACTTATCCACAGAGACCTGGCAGGCCAGAAAGAGCTGGCATGATATTTTTAGAGCACTAAACGAGAAAAACATGCAGCCCAGAATACTATATCCAGCTAGGCTATCATTGAAAATAGAAGGAGAGATTAAAAGCTTCCAGGACAAACAACAACTGAAAGAATTTGCAAATACCAAACCAGCTCTACAGGAAATATTGAAAGGGGTCCTCTAAGCAAAGAGAGAGCCTACAAGTGGTAGATCAGAAAGGAACAGAGACCATATACAGTAACAGTCACCTTACAGGCAATACAATGGCACTAAATTCATATCTCTCAATAGTTACCCTGAATGTGAATGGGCTAAATGCCCCTGTGAAAAGACACAGGGTATCAGAATGGATAAAAAAACAAAACCCATCTATATGTTGCCTCCAAGAAACTCATTTTAAGCCCGAAGACACCTCCAGATTTAAAGTGAGGGGGTGGAAAAGAATTTACCATGCTAATGGACATCAGAAGAAAGCAGGAGTGGCAATCCTTATATCAGATCAATTAGATTTTAAGCCAAGACTATAATAAGAGATGAGGAAGGACACTATATCATACTCAAAGGGTCTGTCCAACAAGAAGATTTAACAATTTTAAATATCTATGCCCCCAACGTGGGAGCAGCCAACTATATAAACCAATTAATAACAAAATCAAAGAAACACATCAACAACAATACAATAATAGTAGGGGACTTTAACACTCCCCTCACTGAAATGGACAGGTCATCCAAGCAAAAGATAAGCAAGGAAATAAAGGCCTTAAACGACACACTGGACCAGATGGACATCACAGATATATTCAGAATATTTCATCCCAAAGCAACAGAATACACATTCTTCTCTAGTGCACATGGAACATTCTCCAGAATAGATCACATCCTTGGTCCTAAATCAGGACTCAACCGGTATCAAAAGATTGGGATCATTCCCTGCATATTTTCAGACCACAATGCTCTAAAGCTAGAACTCAACCACAAAAGGAAGTTTGGAAAGAACCCAAATACATGGAGACTAAACAGTATCCTTCTAAAGAATGAATGAATCAACCGGGAAATTAAAGAAGAATTGAAAAAATCATGGAAACAAATGATAATGAAAATACAACGGTTCAAAATCTGTGGGACACAACAAAGGCAGTCCTGAGAGGAAAATATATAGCGGTACAAGCCTTTCTCAAGAAACAAGAAAGGTCTCAGGTACACAACCTAACCCTACACCTAAAGGAGCTGGAGAAAGAACAAGAAAGAAACCCTAAGCCCAGCAGGAGAAGAGAAATCATAAAGATCAGAGCAGAAATCAATGAAATAGAAACCAAAAAATCAATAGAACAAATCAACAAAACTAGGAGCTGGTTCTTTGAAAGAATTAATAAAATTGATAAACCCCTGGCCCGACTTATCAAAAAGAAAAGAGAAAGGACCCAAATAAATAAAATCATGAATGAAAGAGGAGAGATCACAACTAACACCAAAGAAATACAAACTATTATAAGAACATACTATGAGCAACTCTACGCCAATAAATTTGACAATCTGGAAGAAATGGATGCATTCCTAGAAACATATAAACTACCACAACTGAACCAGGAAGAAATAGAAAGCCTGAACAGACCCATAACCAGTAAGGAGATTGAAACAGTCATTAAAAATCTCCAAACAAACAAAAGCCCAGGGCCAGACGGCTTCCCGGGGGAATTCTACCAAGCATTTAAAGAAGAACTAATTCCTATTCTCCTGAAACTGTTCCAAAAAATAGAAATGGAAGGAAAACTTCCAAACTCATTTTATGAGGCCAGCATCACCTTGATCCCAAAACCAGACAAGGATCCCACCAAAAAAGAGAGCTATAGACCGATATCCTTGATGAACACAGATGCGAAAATACTCAACAAAATACTAGCCAATAGGATTCAACAGTACATTAAAAAGATTATTCACCACGACCAAGTGGGATTTATTCCAGGGCTGCAAGGTTGGTTCAACATCCGCAAATCAGTCAATGTGATAGAACACATCAATAAAAGAAAGAACAAGAACCATATGATACTCTCAATAGATGCTGAAAAAGCATTTGACAAAGTACAGCATCCCTTCCTGATCAAAACTCTTCAAAGTGTAGGGGTAGAGGGCACATACCTCAATATCATCAAAGCCATCTATGAAAAACCCACCGCAAATATCATTCTCAATGGAGAAAAACTGAAAGCTTTTCTGATAAGGTCAGGAACATGGCAGGGATGTCCATTATCACCACTGCTATTCAACATAGTACTAGAGGTCCTAGCCTCAGCAATCAGACAACAAAAGGAAATTAAAGGCATCCAAATCGGCAAAGAAGAAGTCAAATTATCACTCTTCGCAGATGATATGATACTATATGTGGAAAACCCAAAAGACTCCACTCCAAAACTGCTAGAACTTTACAGGAATTCAGTAAAGTGTCAGGATATAAAATCAATGCACAGAAATCAGTTGCATTTCTCTACACCAACAGCAAGACAGAAGAAAGAGATATTAAGGAGTCAATCCCATTTACAATTGCATCCAAAACCATAAGATACCTAGGAATAAACCTAACCAAAGAGACACAGAATCTATACTCAGAAAACTATAAAGTACTCATGAAAGAAATTGAGGAAGACACAAAGAAATGGAAAAATGTTCCATGCTCCTGGATTGGAAGAATAAATATTGTGAAAATGTCTATGCTACCTAAAGCAATCTACACATTTAATGCAATTCCTATCAAAGTACCATCCATCTTTTTCAAAGAAATGGAACAAATAATGCTAAAATTTATATGGAACCAGAAAAGACCTCGAATAGCCAAAGGGATATTGAAAAAGAAAGCCAACGTTGGTGGCATCACAATTCCGGACTTCAAGCTCTATTACAAAGCTGTCATCATCAAGACAGCATGGTACTGGCACAAAAACAGACACATTGATCAATGGAACAGAATAGAGAGCCCAGAAATAGACCCTCAAATCTATGGTCAACTCATCTTCGACAAAGCAGGAAAGAATGTCCAATGGAAAAAAGACAGCCTCTTCAATAAATGGTGCTGGGAAAACTGGACAGCCACATGTAGAAAAATGAAATTGGACCATTTCCTTACACCACACACAAAAATAGACTCAAAATGGATGAAGGACCTCAATGTGTGAAAGGAATCCATCAAAATCCTTGAGGAGAACACAGGCAGCAACCTCTTCGACCTCTGCCGCAGCAACATCTTCCTAGGAACAACGCAAAAGGCAAGGGAAGCAAGGGAAAAAATGAACTATTGGGATTTCATCAAGATCAAAAGCTTTTGCACAGCAAAGGAAACAGTTAACAAAATCAAAAGACAACTGACAGAATGGGAGAAGATATTTGCAAACGACATATCAGATAAAGGACTAGTGTCCAGAATCTATAAAGAACTTAGCAAACTCAACACCCAAAGAACAAATAATCCAATCAAGAAATGGGCAGAGGACATGAACAGACATTTCTGTAAAGAAGACATCCAGATGGCCAACAGACACATGAAAAAGTGCTCCATATCACTCGGCATCAGGGAAATACAAATCAAAACCACAATGAGATATCACCTCACACCAGTCAGAATGGCTAAAATCAACAAGTCAGGAAATGACAGATGCTGGCGAGGATGTGGAGAAAGGGGAACCCTCCTACATTGTTGGTGGGAATGCAAGCTGGTGCAGCCACTCTGGAAAACAGCATGGAGGTTCCTCAGAATGTTGAAAATAGAACTGCCCTATGACCCAGCAATTGCACTATTGGGTATTTACCCTAAAGATACAAATGTAGTGATCCAAAGGGGCACGTGCACCCGAATGTTTATAGCAGCAATGTCCACAATAGCCAAACTATGGAAAGAACCTAGATGTCCATCAACAGATGAATGGATCAAGAAGACGTGGTATATATACACAATGGAATACTATGCAGCCATCAAAAGAAATGAAATCTTGCCATTTGCGACAACATGGATGGAACTAGAGCGTATCATGCTTAGCGAAATAAGTCAATTGGAGAAAGACAACTATCATATGATCTCCCTGATATGAGGAAGTGGTGATGCAATATGGAGGCTTAAGTGGGTAGGAGAAGAATGAATGAAACAAGATGGGATTGGGAGGGAGACAAACCATAAGTGACTCTTAATCTCACAAAACAAACTGAGGGTTGCTGGGGGGAGGGGGTTTGGGAGAAGAGGGTGGGATTATGGACATTGGGGAGGGTATGTGCTTTGGTGAGTGCTGTGAAGTGTGTAAACCTGGTGATTCACAGACCTGTACCCCTGGGGATAAAAATATATGTTTATAAAAAAAAAAAAAGAAAAAAAAATATAGCTGCCCAGTTTTATCAGCACCATTTGTTGAAGAGACTGTTTTTTTTTTTTTTCCACTGCATATTTTTTCCTGTTTTGTCGAAGATTATTTGACCATAGGGCTGAGGGTCCATATCTGGGCTCTCTACTCTGTTCCATTGGTCTATGTGTCTGTTTTTATGCCAGTACCATGCTGTCTTGGTGATCACAGCTTTGTAGTAAAGCTTGAAATCAGGTAATGTGATGCCCCCCGTTTTATTTTTGTTTTTCAACATTTCCTTAGCAATTTGAGGTCTCTTTGATTCCATATAAATTTTTGGATTATTTGCTCCATCTCTTTAAAGAATACTGGTGGAATTTTGATCGGAATGGCATTGAAAGTATAGATTGCTCTAGGCAGTATAGACATTTTAACAATGTTTATTCTTCCGATCATGGAATGGTCTTCCATCTTTTTATGTCTTCTTCAATTTCTTTCATGAGTGTTCTGTAGTTCCTTGAGTACAGATCCTTTACCTCTTTGGTTAGGTTTATTCCCAGGTATCTTATGATTCTTGGTGTTATAGTAAATGGAATCGATTCTCTAATTTCCTTTTCTGTATTTTCATTGTTAGTGTATAAGAAAGCCACTGATTTCTGTACATTGACTTTGTATCCTGTCACGTTGCTGAATTGTTGTTTGAGTTCTAGTAGTTTGGAGGTAGCACCCATAAAACGACAGGACCCTTCCATATGTTGTCTATAAGAGACCCATTTTGAACCCAAAGATATACCCAGACTGAAAGTGAAGGGATGGAGAAGCATCTTTCATGCCAATGGGCCTCAAAAGAAGGCCGGGGTAGCGATTCTCATATCAGACAAGTTAGAGTTTAAACTAAAGACTGTAGTCAGAGATATAGAAGGAAACTACATCATTCTTAATGATCATCCACCAAGATGATCTAACAATTGTAAATATCTATGCCCCCAATATGGGAGCAGTCAATTATATAAGAAAACTGTTAATCGAGATAAGGAGTCATATTGATATGAATACACTAATTGTAGGAGATCTTAACACACCTCTCTCAGAAATAGACAGATCATCAAAGCAGAAAATCAATAAAGAAACAAGAGCATTGAATGACACATTGGACCAGATGGACCTCATAGATATATACAGAACATTCCATGCTAAAACAACAGAATACTCATTCTTCTCAAGTGCACATGGAACCTTCTCCAGAACAGACCACATACTGGGTCACAAATCAGGACTCAACCGATACAAAAGACCGAGATTATTCCCTGCACATTCTCAGATCACAATGCTTTGAAACTGGAACTCAGTTACAAGGAAATGTTCAGAAGGAACTCAAACACCTGGAAGCTAAAGACCACCTTGCTTGAGAATGCTTGGATCAACCAGGAGATCAAAGAAGAACTGAAACAATTCATGGAAACCAATGAGAATGAAGACACTTCGGTCCAAAACCTATTGGATACAGCAAAGGCGGTCCTAAGGGGGAAATACATAGCCATCCAAGCCTCCCTCAAAAATCTGAAAAATCCAGAATACACCAGCTGTCTCTACACCTTAAAGAAATGGAGAATCAACAGCAAATCAAACCAACTCCACACATAAAAAAAGAAATAATCAAGATTAGAGCTGAGATCAATGAGGTAGAAACCAGAGATACAGTAGAACATATCAATGAAACTAGAAGCTGGTTTTTTGAAAGAATCAATAAGATGGATAAACTATTGGCCACACTAATCCAAAAGAAAAGAGACAAAGCTCAAATTAATAAAATCATGAATAAAAAGGGAGAGATCACAACGAACACCAAGGAAGTAGAAACAATCATCAGAAGTTATTATCAACAGTTATATGCCAATAAGCTAAGCAACCTAGATGAAATGGATGCATTCCTGGAAAACTATAAACTCCCACAATTGAACCAGGAAGAAATTGACAACCTGAATAGACCAATATCTAGTAAAGAGATTTAAGCAGTGATCAAAAACCTCCCAAAAAACAAGAGCCCAGGACCTGACGGATTCCCTGGGGAATTCTACCAAACTTTCAAAGAAGAAATAACACCTATTCTCCTGAAGCTGTTTCAAAAAATTGAAGCAGAAGGAAAGCTTCCAGGCTCTTTCTATGAAGCCAGCATTACCTTGATCCCCAAACCAGGCAAAGACCCTACCAAAAAGGAGAATTTCAGACCAATATCATGATGAATATGGATGCTAAGATTTTCAACAAGATCCTAGCAAACAGGATCCAACAGCACATTAAAAAGATTATCCACCATGACCAGGTGGGATTCATTGCTGGGCTACAAGCATGGTTCAACATTCGCAAATCAATCAATGTGATAGAACAAATTAATAAGAGAAGAGAGAAGAACCACATGGTCCTCACAACTGATGCAGAAAAAGCATTTGACAAAATCCAGCATCTGTTCCTGATTAAAACGCTTCAAAGTATAGGGATAGAGGGAACATTCCTGAACTTCATCAAATCTATATGAAAGACCCACAGCAAATATCATCCTCAATGGGAAAAAGCTTGCAGTCTTCCCATTGAGATCAGGAACACGACAAGGATGCCCACTTTCACCACTCTTGTTCAACATAGTATTAGAAGTCCTAGCAATAGCAATCAGACAACAAAGAGAAATAAAAAGTATCCAAATTGGTAATGAAGAAATGAAACTCTCTCTCTTTGCAGATGACATGATTCTTTACACAGAATACACATTTTTATATGATACAACCAAGTAGGATTTGTCCTAAATATGCAAGGCTGACTAATATTTGAAAATCAATTAGTATAGGGGCATATGGATGGCTCAGTCTCTTGATTTCAGCTCAGGTAATGATCTCATGGGTCCCAGGATCAAATCCCACATCCAGCTCTGTGCTTGGTGGGGAGTCTGTTTGAAGATTCTCTCTCTCTTCTCCTCCCTGCATTCGTGCTCTTTCTCTAAAATAAGTAAATAAATATTAAAAAAAAAAATCAGGGACACCTGAGTGGCTCAGTCAGTTAAGCATCCAACTCTTGATTTTGGCTCAGGTCGTGACTTCAGGGTTGTGAGACTGAGCCCTTCATTTGGCTCCACACTCAGTTTGCTTGAAATTTGCCCTTCCCCTGCTCACATGCTCTCTCTCTCTCAAATAAATATTTTTAAAAATAACCAATTGATGTAATCCATTATATTAAGGAGTTAAAAAATAAAAAAAAATACATTATCATATCAATAGATGCAGAAAAATAATTTAATAGAGTTCAATACCACTTTATGATAAAAGCTGTTAATAAAGTAGGAATATAGGGAAACTTTTCAAATTCATAAAGACTATCCTTAAAAACCCTACAGTTGACATCTTACTTAATGGTGACAAACTCAAAGTTTTTCCATTAAGGTACAAGGCAAGGATGTCCCCTCTCACCACTCCTTTTCAACATCATACTGAAATTCCTTAGTGATACAATAAGGTAAGAGAAGGAAGTAAAAGGCATACAGAATGGGGAGAAGGACAGAAAACTTTCTTTGTTTATAGATGATATAATTGTTTATATAGAAAATCTAAAAGAGTTGGGGCATCTGTATGGCTCAGTGGGTTAAAACCTCTGCCTTCGGCTCAGGTCATGATCCCAGAGTCCTGGGATCAAGCCCCGCATCAGGCTCTCTGCTCAGCGGAGAGCCTCCTTCCTCCTCTCTCTCTGCCTGCCTCCCTGCCTAGTTGTGATCTCTGTCTGTCGAATAAATAAATAAAAATCTTAAAAAAAAAAAAAGAAAATCTAAAAGACTCAACAAAAAAACCTTTAGAACTAATGAGTGATTATAAAAAGGATTCAGGATAAATGATTAATATACGAAGTTAATTGTTTTCTATTTTTGTTTCTATTTTGTTAATTATTTCATAATAAACAAGTAGAATTTGAAATTTAAAATATAATATACTGGGGTGCTGGGTGGCTCAGTGGGTTGAAGCCTCTGCCTTCAGCTCAGGTCATGATCCCACAGTCCTGGGATTGAGCCCCACATTGGGCTCTCTGCTCGGCAGGGAGCCTGCTTCCTCCTCTCCCTCTGCCTGCCTCTCTGCCTACTTATGATCTCTATCTGTTCAAAGAAATAAATAAAATCTTAAAAAAAATATATATATATATACATATATATATATATACTACAGCATCCTAAAACTGAACTACTTAGGTACAAATTTAACTAAATATGTATAAGATATATATGTGAAGGAAATTATAAAACTTTGATGAATGAAATCCAAGAACTAAATAGATGGAGAGAGATATTCCATGTCCATGGATAGACAGATTCAATATTGTCAAGATGTCATCTCTTCCTAATTTTATCTATAGATTCAATGCAGTCCCAATCAAACTCCCAGCCAATAATTTTTTGTGTATTGACAAGCTATTCCAAAGTCTATATGGAAAGGAAAAAAGTCTAGAATAGCTAACACAACATTGAATAACAAAGTTTAGGATTGATGCTACACAACTTGAACACTTACTAGAAACATGCAGTAATCAAGAAAATGTGGAATTGGCAAAAGGATAAATAGAATACTGAATGGAGTAGAAGACCTAGAAATAGATCCCCATAAATATAGTCAACTAATCTTTACAAAGGAGCAAAGGCAATATAATGAAACTAAAATAATCTCTTCAACAAAGAGTGCTGGAACAAAAGAACATCTGTATGTAAAATGATAAATGTAGTATGGACCTTATATCTTTCATAGATATTAGCTCAAAATGAATAGCAAATAAGCATATGAAAAGATGCTTCATATCATCTTTCATCAGGGAAATGCAAATTAAAACAAAAATGATATACCACTGCATGCCTATTATAATGGCCAATATCTGGAACCCGGAGAACACCAAATCCTGTTGACTATATGGAGCAACAGAAATGCTCATACATTGCTGGTAGAAATGCAAAAAGCCACTTGGAAGGTAATCTGGAAGTTTCTTTTTTATGTTGCTGTACCATATGATCCAGAAAACATACGCTGTATTATTTACTGAAAGGAGTTGAAAATTTAGGTCCACACAAAAACATGTATGTGGATGTTTATAGCAACTTTATTCATAACTTCCCAAATGCAGACACAACCAAGATGTCTTTCAGTAAGTGAATGGATGAATAAGCTGTTGTATAGTCAGATAATAAAATATTATTCAGCGCTAAAAAGAAATGACCTATCAAGCTACGAAAAGACATAGAGGAACATTAAATGCATATTACTAACTGAAATAAACCAATCTTGAAAGCTATATATTGTATGATTCCAACTATATTCCATCTTGGAAAAGAGAAACTATAAAGAAAGTAAGAGATGAGTGGTTGCCAGGAAGGTTTGGGGCAGAGGGGAGGGCATGAATAGGCAGGACAGAGAGGATTTTTGGTCAATGAAAATACTCTGTATATTATAATGATGTTTGTATATCACTGTATTTTTTTTCATAGAATGCACAAGAGCAAGAATGAAGTATAAGGTAAATTATGGACTTTGGGTGATTATGAAGTATCAGTGTAGGTTTGTCATTAGTGAAAGAAAGAAAGAAAAAAAGGAGGAGAGAGAGAGAGAGAGAGAGAGAGAGAGAGAAAGATGGAGGGAAAGGAAAGAAAAAAGAAAAGAAAAGAAAGCAAAAAAAGAGTACCATTTTGGTGAGTGATATTCATAATGTGGAAGGTATGAATGTGTGGAGGTAGGGGAAATATGGGAAATCTCTGTCCCACCTCCCTCAATTTTTTGTAAATCTAAAACAACACTAAAAATAGCCCTTAAGAATAATCACATGAAAGGCTAAAAATTATTCAAGGATAGAACAACATTCAAATAATGTACTTCAGACACATAATTCAAAATATATGTCCATAATATATTCAAAAAATAATGAGATAAATTTTCAATTTTTGCAGAAAATTAGAGGAATTCTGGAGTGTAGACTTCTGGATGGGAATAGTGGTATTAGACCTCAGTGGAATCATAACTGATAATAATTAAAAGAGAAAATATCATTTAAAGTCTCTGGAAACTTTTGAAGGCATATAGCAAATGAAGAAATAATTACTTAATAAAATCTACTATATCTCATTAAGAACAGTGAGTCTATGGCAATTGAACCACAACCTATTCCCTTCCCCCGATTCTCACCTCTGACAGAAACTCTAATCTGGGAGAGCACAATCAAGAACACAGGGCTCTGTATTCCCCAGCTTTCAGTTGTAGTTTTATAGAATCTTCCTAGAAAGGGTCAGTTTGCTAGCATTCTCATCCTACCAAAGTCCATGTTGTAGAAGATCTATTCCAGGCAAGAATGACAAGAGCTATGGTATTTCCTTCCTTTATCTATCTCTCATTCATAGGATAGAATCTCTAACTTTGGTACAGCAAGATTCAAATACTCCACTCTTACTCTAACATCTTGAAATGAAAGCACAAAATGGGAAGACCAAAGGGTACTGTTTTCTCAGCATCTGGCTCATAAATCAGGCTTACTTGAGAGAGGTGGGCCCAAAACTCTGGAGAAATGGCACAAAATTTTTCTCAGGAGTGGGAAGTAAGGCATAAGAAGAAAGTACTTCATAGTTCTCCCTAAGGGGACAGATTTTATTTGTAAAACAACACCCTAAAGTCCAAGCATAAGGGTGTTCTTGAAGACAATGGAGGTTTTGGTGTCAAGCAATTAAGAAGTAAACGGCAGCTTCATGAAAAAAAATGGCTAAACTATGGTTCAGCTAAAGAAACCTCTGGGGAGAAGAAAACTAAGATGAGCTCTCATGGGATCAGAATAAGTCTCAGAGACTTGCTGAAAAGATGACCCTTGAAAAGGGGCCTGCATTTAGTTAAAATAAACTTAGGAGCGATTTATGCCCCAGGATATTATTGAAAACCATAGAGTAATCAGTAGTAGTGGGGTCTAACAGCTCAGTATAATACCAACAGAATCAGAGAGCTATATGGAGAAATCATACAAAGAGAGAGTCAAAGAGAATCTTGGTAAATGTTCTGTCTCCATAGGGAGATTGTGTACATCCCCGAGGCTGTGCCTTTCAAATGTTACATCATAGGAAAGAATACATCATATTGAGCTATTACTGTAAGTGAAATAGACTACAGTAGTCTACCTAAGTCACTCAATAAATAAACAACAACAAAAAGACCTGGATGATGGGGGGCAAGGCAGGTCAGTTGCTATAATATAGTATCTAAAATATCCAGTTTTCAAAAAGAAAATATGACATGTAAAGAAATAGTAATGTGTAATCCTTACATGAGGGGAAAAAAGAGCAGGCAATAGAACTGTCTTTGATGGAATCCAAATGTAAGACAAAGATTTCAAAGCAGATATTATAAATATGCTCATATAACCAAAGAAAATCATACTTAAAGAAGTAAAAGCATAAAAACAATAGCTTATCAAATAAAGAATACTGACAGATAACTGTTATTAAAAAATAACTAACAGAAATTCTGGTTTTGAAAATCTGAATATCTAAAATGCAAAATCTATTAGAGGTCCCCACATATTTGAATCAGAAAAGAAAGAACAAGCAAACTTGAAGATAGATTGATAGAGATTAAGCATTCTTCAGATCAGAAAAGAAAATGAAGAAAATAGAACAAATCCCCAACAAAATGTGAGGCATGATTAAGCACACCAACATATACATAGTGAAGTATGAAGGACAGAAGAGAGAGAAAGAAGAAATACATTTAAGAACTAATTTATTGGCTGAAAACTTCCCAAATTTAATGAAAAATATGTATCTATAACCCAAAGAAGCTAAAAAGAAATCCAAGTAGTCTAAACAGGTTGATCAGCACCTGGATACACTGTAACAAAAATGTTAAAAAACAAATATAAAGGAGAACTCTCAAGTATGAAACTGAACGCATAAGTAACATGAAAAAAGAAAGAAAAAACAGATAACTTGGACTTCATCAAAATGAAACATTTTTGTGCTTTAGAGGACACCATGGATAAATTGAAAAGAATCCAGAATATATGAAGAACACTTAAAACTCCATATTAAGAAGACAAAAACCTTGACTGAAAAATGGACAAAGAATCTGAAGATACTCCAAAGAAGACATAAAATAATACAAATGAAAATATGCAAAATATTATTATACATTAAGGAAATGAAATTCAAAACCTCAGTGAGATACCACTTCACACACACTAGTATGACTATAATGAAAAATTTCAGATGGTAACAAGTATTAACAAGAATGTGAAGAAACTGTAACTTCATACACTGCTGGTAGTACTATAAAATGGTCCACTCATGTTGGAAAATGGTCTGGCAATTCCTAAAAAAAAAAGAAACAAACAAACAATTACCATATAATCTAGCAATTCTACTCCTAACTATATATTCAAAAGAAATTAATACTATGTCCAAACAAAAACTTGTACACAAATGGTCAGAGCAACATTAATCACAATACCCAGTGATGGGAACAACCCAAATAATCCATCAACTGATGCATGGATAAGAAAAAGCTGTATAGCCACACAATAGAATATTATACAGCAATGAAAAAGAACGAAATACTGATATGTTACAACATGAATGAATCTTGAAAATATTATGCTAACTGAATAGTCACCAAAGACTACTTATTACATGATTCTATTTATATGAAATGTTCAGAGAAAGCAATCTGCAGAGACATAAAAAAGATTAGTGGCTGCCTAGGACTGGGTGAAAGAGGGTAAAATGAAGAGTCAGTGCATACCTGATATCTTTTTGTGGTGATAAAAATTTTCTAATTTTGATTGTGATTCTAGTTGCACAAGTCTGTAAATATATTAAAAATCAGAGAGCTGTATATTTTACAATGAATTATATTGTATAAACTATATCTTATTAAATTTATCTTAAAAAGATACCCTAAAAAAATTCAAAACCTAAAATTAACAAAATAATGACCCAAATTAAGAATGGGTATATTTAGGAGGAGATAAGACATAGCTGAAACAATAATTAATGAATTAAAAGGTCACAAGTCATGAAAAACATATACCACAGAATCTTAAGCAGGACAAATAAAAACACCTTAAGCAGGACAAATAAAAAGCAGGATAAATATAAAAAAATCATAGTGAAACCTCTGAAAAACAAAAGATTAAAAACATAAATTGCATAAACACAGAGGAAAAGGGAAAGGAGGATACTTAGAAAGGGACAATGATAGGATGAACAGCTGACATAGAAACAACAAAAGCAGATTACTCTGAATGTTATCTTCAAGGTGCTACAGTAACTATCAACCAAGATTTCTATACCCAATGAAAATATCCCTCATAAAACAAAACATAGACTATCCTTTCAATGATTTCATCATCTAATTAAACATTTTAGAATAAACATTTAAATATAATGGAATGATTTCAATGTAAATACAACTGTAAGAGCCCTGAGGATGGAGTAGTAAGTTAAATTATAAATGACAACCTCATAATAGTGACACATAAGTAGAATCTGACAAAAGTACATACTTTTAAGGAGGCCAAGAGAAGACAAGAAAGTGTGTGTTGTGGGGGGGGCAGCAGGGGTTAAAGAAGAAATAAAGACTATTTGCAAATGTATGAGAAGTAAAATGGTTTATACATTTCGGGAAATACACTGATGGAAATAAAGTCAAATGGAGAAACTGTCCCAGACTAAAATGAAAACAGTAGTCAGGAGTCAAATTCTGAAGAACTTCTTAATGATCTTAACTGGCTTGTGTGTGTGTGTGTGTGTGTGTGTGTGTGTGTGTGTGTGTGTATGTGTGCAGGTGTACATTAATAAGAGCAGGGAATTATTTTCAAAATACATGTATGTTGTCCACCCTGATCCTCAAAGCGATTCTGATAGTTTTTTGGTATGCACATTTTGAAAAATTCCTCAAGTGACTCAGATAAAATTATAATTATAATGTGATGATATAAATCATCTATAATTAATAGATGTTGGTGAATAAAATTTTTATTTCAATTAGCTTTGAGTATTTACTATGTGCCAGTGCAAGACCCTGTTGGTGCCTTGTTCAGTTTCCCTTTGCCAGACTTGATCTTTCATAATTCAGATGTTATGAGTATTTGCTGTTAATTTCTCATATTTACTTCTCTCTCTAGCCAATTATGCTATTAGCTCTCAGCCAATAACAGCGTCTTCACTTTTGGTGCTCCCCAAGTTATCATTGACAAATGTGATAAAAATCTGTGCTCATTTTCCTCAAAGAGGAACAACTCTGTACTGTGATTTATGCTACATGGCATCTTGTATGAGTCAAGAAAAGTTCAGATGTTACCTATGACCCCATCCTTACTTTTCAAAAAAAGTTATCTTTCACTTATTTGTGGGTTTTTTTGAAGAATATTCCTTTAATAAATCATATGCATGTGAATCCCTATCTAATGCTTGCTTCTAGAGAATCCAATCTAAGATCATTAGTACCAGGGAAGGTCCTAAGAAGTAAGTGGTAAGGATGGAATTCTGAAGTTGACTGAAAGTTATGTTCCATCACTAGTGAAAAGTGGAGCTATATAAGTGTCATTACTGAGAATTTCAACTGTGGTAAACTTGGTGAGATGTGCTGGACAGGGATATACTGGTAAACTTGGTGAGATGTGTTGGACAGAGATATACTGATTGTGTAATCTTTGTGGGATTAAGAGTCATGGGGATAATTAGAAAGTTTATGAAATTGGGCTCCTGTGGATTAGTAGAATTAATGACTTGAAGAAAGAAAATAACAGACTCAGAATGATTAACTATGGATTAAAGCAAAATGTATCAGATAGTACACATGGAGGTATTTAAAGAGACATTTATCTCCAAGTTCTGAATCGCAGACAGAGTAGAAATCTGACCCCAGGACTTAATTATTAGGTTGTAATAAAAAGCTGGAATATTAGCCCTGGAAGAGCTCCAATGGTAAATTAATGTTTGTAATATGAGAGGAGCTGAACTCTAACATGTGAAATGCAGATACCTGAATAAATACATTGAAGAAACTTGAACATAGGATCTCCCTAACTCCTGAGGCCTGTAGGAGGAACCTACTCCACCTTGTTGGAAGGTGGAGATCTTCCCTTCTATGAATACTATGTAGAAACACCAAACGTGTCAGGTACCCTAAAAGATAATGCTTGCTTTCCTCTGGATCTGCCTCCAATCCCTCTCTGTGGTCATCAGACACATAAGTGTTAAACCTTAGCATGATTCAATTGCAGGAGTGTCGGCTCTGCTAAAGGAATATAAGGAGTATATATTAAAGGAATTATGGTAGCTACTATAGTTATAGTAGCTAATGTAGACTGTCAAGTATAAGGAGAGGGTTACTGGTGGTGGTTCCTCAGGATACTGGATCTAGGGGGATAGAGTATAAAGTTGGGTAAAGATGACTTTGTTGATATGTGGGTACTCTCTCCTGACCAGTGCCAGGGATATGGTTCTAACATGAATTTTGAGATAATTTTTAGAATCTTTGAAAAATAATGGCCCATATAAAATAAAATAGAATTGCCAAACTATTATATAAAACTGTAGAAAATGGATCTGCCGACTCAAGCAAATGGACATGGTTTAACTGGTCTACTAAATACAAAAAAAAAAATCTACCAACTAACTACATTGAACTACTGGCCTAGGTCCATCTCACTGGGGTCCACCAAATTCTCCAAGTAGTTATATTCCTAATTCTCAAATGTATAATGGAAATGGAAATACTACACAGTGGGCAGATCCCTCACATTTGTCCCTCACTATATGGTATAAAGGCCATTTTAGTAGGAAAGGCCAACAGAATCTCCCAAAACTGTTCTCCTCTTGAAAAGAGAAGTAAGAAATGATGTTATATTCTAAGGGAAATGATAAAATTAGTGCCATCAAAAACATAAATAATGAAAGGATAATGGAATCCATCATATATCCCCATTTATTTTAGCAATCTAGCTCCTGCAAAAATGGGTAAGATCATGGCAGATGACCACAGAATACCATAAGTTTAACCAGGTAGTAGTTCTGATAGTATTTAGTGTGCTGGAAATATTTTCTAAATCAAATTGCCACAGCCTCAGGTACATGGTATGTGGCTTTTGATTTGGTATATGTGTTCTTTTCTATATCTATCAGAAGGATCAAAGCAATTTGCATTCACAATCTTGTTTTAGGGCTCTCTGTCACAATAAAATGAAAAATAAATTGTCAACTTTGTTGGCTTCTTCTTTTTAGGACCCGGAGCCTACTCTGAGTTCTAGTGACAATTCCGTCTCATTCCTTTGCTTGCCAACACTCCCAACAAGGCCAAAGGAATTTCCATTGATGCCTTCACCTTGATTTTATACACACACATACCCACACCCATACGTACATGTATCCACTCACACCCCCCTGCCTATCCACCCACTATATGTGTGTATGTATGCATGCATGTGTGTGTGTGTGTGTGTGTGTGTGTGTGTGTGTGTGTGTGTATTTTACATTTTATAGTGTTTTACATTTTTTAAATAATTCCGTGAATTTTTTCCCTATGGGCAACTTTGAAGATTGGAAAATTTTCATCATTGTATATATTTAGAAAATAAAACTTAGAATTGTAACTTGCTAAGGTTTGCATATATATAAAACTATTGCTTTTGTATAACTATGCCAAAACTACTCTCTTTCAATTATGTTAGCAGAGATCACCAAGGGCCTCTTGTCATCAAAGAAGCTTATCTTGAAGTTTATATATATCTAACTATATCTGAGTAGGTCTCTATACAGTCAGACTATAAAAGCAAGTTATAAATTAAACTGAGAAAAAAAAAAGAAACGGAAAAATCTACATTATTTCATACATCTGTAAAATAAAAGAAAGTGAAAACTTTCATCATTTTTAAAAAACAGAAGGTTGTCTAGTTATGGATAGGAATTAAACAGAGGTTTAAAAAAAAAAAAAAAAAGGATAGCCCTGGTTGCAAAGTTGGAAGCAGCAAATACCATGAAAGGATGCCTATTTAAAATATTCTGAAGCATTTTTTATTGATATTTCTTCTTCTAAAACCATATTTTTCAAAGTTCACATCAACTTTCCATGAGGGAGATCTGCTGAGTATTTCCTAAAGACTAGATCTCCATTTACAATCCCCCCTTTCCTTCCCTATTTATTGAAACTGTTCTTAACACCTCTGAGAAATATATTTCTCTAACTAAGGGATTCTGAACTATAAGTATGGGCATTTTCATATAATATTGCACTCTAGTATTCCAGAAAAAGTGGGAAATATTATTCGTTTTCCTATCTCACTTATATCCATTTTCCACTTTGGGATAATATTTGATTTTCCTCAATTCTTCAGTTCCTTATTTTCCCAACCATATGCCTCTGTTTTTACATAGTATCATATCGTAGGATGAAGATAGATCCAATTATGATTAATCTGTTAAAGCAACCCTGTGTTGGAGAGGGCTACTTATAGAAGGTTACTTATTTAGTGACCCTCTACACAGGGTTCATTTGTGGAGACTCTTTTCTAGTTTGTTTACAAAAAAAGGCAGAAAACACCGCCAAGAAATAGCTCACAGAATTGTTGGATGATCTAAAGAAACAGGCCTACATGGAGCTTCCTAGATCATTAGAAAGCCAAACTTAAATGCTGCTCCTATCACAATTGTGAAGTTTTCAGTTTCATTTGAAAATTGTCTCTCCAGCTGCTGCATTCAGAATTGTCCTCCAAACATGCAAAAATGGTGCCTTTCACCCATCTGCAGTATCCTGAGGAATAGATCCTCTTATCAGTACACAATCAAACTAGTGGGCTCTTGCATACGTGAAAAGAGAAGGATTTTCTAAACTACTTTTACAAGTATGCTAAAACAGTTTACTGCAGGTTATATCCAGAGATTGTCAGTGATCTCTCAGAGATAACTCCTCAGTGGGGGTATGAAACCCTTCTTTTCAGTCAGTAACTGAACTTTCTTGCTGTGACTACATCAGTTTCATTACACAGTTTTAAGGTATTCCATGTGAGTTTGTCAGCAAATATGACTGGAAAATGAATAATTTGTTCCCTTCCATAAGAAACCTTCATCAAGTAATGCCTCTCCAAGAAAGAAACAATACAATTCTTAAGCAAGGGAAGGAAACAGTTCTTCCTCAGGTAAGGGAAGAATAATAGATGTTTTAGTGTGTGGTAGGGCATTAGCCTGCCATGAATACTCTAAATCCTCTCATATATTCCCAAATTGTTGGGCTCATCCTCTTTTCCAATCATTGCATATAAGGCAAACCTGTAAATTCTATTGTGATTAATATTCAGCTATCTCAAGAATCGGTCTCTGGATTTTCTCCCCCCAGCAATCTGGAAGGTACATGAAACCTTACAGTTACACAAAATATTAATTTTTTTAAATATTTTTATTTATTTATTTGAGAGAGAGACAGTGAGAGAGAGCATGAGCGAGGAGAAGGTCAGAGGGAGACATGGAGCTGGGAGCCCGATGTGGGACTCCATCCCGGGACTCCAGGATCATGACCTGGGCTGAAGGCAGTTGTCCAACCAACTGAGCCACCCAGGCATCCCTAAAATAAAATTTCTTAATGTAGAAAACTTCCTAAACTGCACTCTTCGCTTTGATGTGAAAATCTAGAAATTTGACCATGTTCAGTTTTTAACATATTTAATGTCACTGACAGCAACATCCCTATCCTACTGTCTTGGAATATCTCACACATTTCATATTTTCAATGGTAGAAATTATCCAATCCCTCTATCTAGATTCTTAAACTTAATGGGTGCACAAAGAGTCAAAAACAAGTTTAATTAGAAGTTTCGTCTGTTCATTTCACTCAAACCACCTAGAATATGAATAGGAATTTCTCTGCTTTCTATCCCATCTTGGCCAGATAACTAATTACAGATACTCTACATTTTTCTATGTGTTGGTTTCCTACATCCCAGTCAATATGAGTTGAAAGGAAAATGCATAGATAATTTTGAGAGGAGTGAAGAGTTTCTGTTGAAAAGGTATTCTCTCTTCTCAAGAGGGCATATTAACACCTAGAGCCATATAAGGTGAGCACCAGTACAAACACTGTTGGAGATTACTGTTGGCTTTGCACATGGACATCTCACTATCTGTCTACCTATGTAATGAGTTGCACAACTGTTGGGTTTCTCTTGCCCCCCAAACTGAGTATGCTATGGACAATCCTATAAAAGCATTCTTGGAATCTAAGAATCTCTTTGCCATCTTCAGCCTACCATCAGCATTTTGGAGAACAGATGTTCTTAATATGTGTCTCCTAAAGTTTAACTATAGGTGAACAGAGTTTTATGCCCAATTCCATGTGACAGATAATTTAAAGGTATCATGTTTGTATTAATCAGAGTTCTCCAGAGAAACAGAACCAATATAAGATAGATATATGACTTATTATAAGATGTTGTCTCAGACAATTATGGAAGCTGAGAAATCTCACATCTGCTACTTTAAGCTGAAGACCCAGGAAAACAAGTAGCATATTTTCTAGAACTGGAGGATCAATGGTCTCAGGGGAGAAGAAGCTTGATGTCCCAGATTAATAGTCAGGTAGAGAATGAATTCCTCCTTCTGTTGCTTTTCTGTTTGATTCAGGCCCTTAGGATTGGATGATGGATATCAATACTGAGCAGGTCAATCTGCTTTACTGAGTTCACTAATCCAAATGCTAATCTCGTCTGAAATACTAATGCAGACACACCTGAAATATTATTTAATTTGGGTGCCCCATGCTCAGTCAAGTTGATACATAATATTAGCCATCATAATAACAATGCCATGTACATGGGAAGGAGGAGTTAACCAGCAAACAATCTTTCCAATATTTAAGGCATATGGAAGAATTCTGTGGTAGTTACCAGGGACATGATTGAAAGAGTTTAGATGTTAGTGGAGGGTCAGAAGCCATTGGACTGATTGAATGGTTGCTGGGTTAAAAAATATATATATATATGATGCTCAGTCCAGTGGAGGTTTTGGGGTATAGTGCTAGTGAAAGGACAAAAAAGGAATAGATGATCTCCTAGAGGGATCTTCAGTCTTGGAGGCCATCAGGGTGAATCTGAAAATTACTTTAAGGAGCCCAAGCACAATACATGCATTGATCTCTCCATATGAAGAGTAAATATAAATGTCAGACAAGAACCAGACTGAGTTCGTGGAGAACTCAACAAACCAACTACCATGGGGTAAAGTTAGGTGACCTATGCCTCCCTATGTTCCTCCTCTCTTTCACCAATAAAAAAGGAGCTGGTTCCTAGACAACAGGAGAAAAGCTGTCACACCTCATATCACACCTCTAAAGAGAAAGCCACATGACACTTCATGTCATCCATTTCAAATAGTCAAGTCCACAGCTCCAGCCTGCACTGGGGCAAGGAAGAGAACATTTTTGAATCACATTTGAAAGTAAAATTTTAAAGGTGAATAGAACTGAATATTCAATGCCATTTACAGTCTAGTTGAAATTTTCTCAAAAGTTACAGAATCTGATTAAGATATTCTTAAGGAACCTACTGTCCAATGGGAAAGGAGAGTAGGAACAATACAGTTGCAGGTGGCATTTATTATTGAATAATAAAACCAGTTTCGTTGGCTTTCTAGTGAATTTAAAGTCCACGATAAACTAATCAAATGAATAATCTATTCAAGAGTTGTGTTATCTCACTGAACTGATGGAAAGGAAAGAGAAATAGATACAGAATTAAGATAGGAAACAGAATAGATAGAGAAACATGATAGGATAGGAACACCACCACTTTCATGATACCACCATAGAAGTGAATGGTCTCCAATGATTTCTTATTTTCTATGTGATTCAGCTCACGACTCAAGTACTGACAGAAATCATTTGGCTAAAGTTAGGTCTAAGACCTACCGATTGACTGAACACAAGAGAAGTCTCCAAGGAAGATTTTGTTAGAATCTTTGAGGACATGGTATTGGAATTTACTGAGTTACCAGCACTGTACCCAGTGGCACAGTTTTTTAAAATGGAATCAGTTTGCTATCAGAAAGGGAGAAGTGAAAAGAAAAATTAGGAAGAAGGAAGGAAGGGAGGGAGGAAGGGAGGAAGGAAAGAAATGTCCACTATCTAGAGTAACAACTGGGCACAAAAAAGGGATCGGTCTTAGCAATAAGGCAGAAAACTTTCAGTACAAGAGGACTTGATCTTAAATAGAAAATACTGAGTCTAGTTACTGATTCTACTTTGTTTACAAGGTGGCTTTGATGGAAGACAGACAAAGCTGCAAGAGTGGTAAAACCAATATGGCATGCCAGCAATACTGTAGCCAAACTCAAAGTGAAAATTAATCTGTGTTGACAGTTAAGTTTATTTCCTCATATAACCTAAACTTGCTCTCTAACTTCAGGTTTACCTTTAATTTTTTTACTTCATATTCACACGATTGTACGCTCAAATGAGTAAGATATAGATGGTAGTATAATATCAGCTATGGGTCAAATTTTATAATGGCATTTTGTTTGGTGAAAGTTTCTATTCTTTTTAAAATTTTTATCAACTATATACAGCCCATGGAATTCTTTTGGAGCTTAAAGTCAGAAGTACCTGATCGTTTAAATACATATTTTCAGAGAATTAGTCATGCATAACTGAAATTTTGCCAAATAGTGAGTGGATAATTAGCTCACGTAAATTTAAGCAAGCAGGTGATGAGGAAAGGCATTTAGTAGGCTTTGATAAGATACAAGGAACTATATTAGTCAGGGTTCTCCAGAGAAAGAGACCTAAGAGGTGTCTGCATGTGTGTGTATGTGTGTGTGTACAGAGAATAAGAAGGGACAGTGGAAGGAAGGGTCTCTTCATACAACTGTGGAGGCTAGCAAGTGCAAACTGCAGGGAGAGATGTCAGGTTGGAAACTCAGGGAATAGTTGATGTTGTAGGCAGACTAAAGGCAGAAACCTCTCTTCTTTGATAATGTCAGTTATTTTTTCTATTAAAGCCTTCAACTGATTGGCCCATCCACATTATGGAGGGTGATCTACTTTATTCAAAGTCTACTGATTGAAATGTTAATCTCATCTAAAAAATACCATTGCAGCATCATTAAGAAAAGTTTTTGACTAAGTATCCAGGTACTATGGCCTAGCTACACTGACATATAGAATTAACCAACCCCAAAACCCTTTCCCATAAAAAGACTAGCCCCAAGAGATCCTCTGACACACATCAGAATTAGGAAAAGGTTCATTCAGAATCCCAATTTACTGTGATGATTTTAGAAAGTTTAAGTTTCTGTTTCATCACTTTAAATTCTGTAAAATATATTGCTTTAGATTTAAATGTTATGGAGATAATATGTATTTAATAATGACTTCCTTAAAAATAATATGTACTATGATTTCCTTTGAACTTGTTCCTCCTTTCACATTTCAACCATAATAATTTACCAAAGTATACTGGATTAGAAAGCAATCAAAATAATCTATTCAAGAAAATTTATTTCATATTCTCCACTTCCAACAACACAAAAATCATTGCTAAAACATTCTGAGGACATAAAGTATTTATTAAGAATTTATTACTTTGCATTCAAACTCTGTTACAGAAAAAGTCTAAGCAAAGGTTTTTTTTTCAAGATAAATATATAAACTATACTATTTTGCAAAACAGACTTCCTTCTTTATGCTATATTGCTAAGTAAATATTTTATGAAGTGATTAAATTTGTGATATGTTCTGAATTTGCTTGAAATATCATCTTTTCTTTCAAAAGAGTACAACATACCGCATTTGTACGGTAATGGGATGTCAATGATATTTAAGATAACAATTTGGCTGTCCCTGTAAATGCATTAAAGAGCATTTTACCCATATAAATTATCTCTCTCTAAACAATGCATTGAAAGCCTACTATACATCTATTATCCATACTTTGTGATCTGGCTTTTTATTTCTTTAACATCTAGTTTCAGTATTGGTCTTGGGTATGTTTTACACTCCATTTTTGTCAGTCATTGTTTGGGATCCATGATTTTTCAACTTTGAAAATGTGTGAGGTAGGTGTAATTTGACTGCTGAAATACTTGTTGCATTTGACAGGAAACTACAAATCTCCCCCAGGGATGGCTTTAAATCTAAAGAGTAAGTTTGTGATTTCCCAGGAGGTACTTAGACATATTTTTTATAATGTTAGCATTGCCTATTCCCAATTGAATCATGTTTTGATGAATAAGAGGCAACATGACATTCTTAAAGGAACATTCTGAGGGGGCCTGGGTGGCTCAGTTGGTTAAGCTTTGTACTCTTGCTTTTGGCTCAGGTAATGATCTCAGGGTCATGAGGTCAAGCCCCACATTGGTCTCCAAGATGGGCATGGAGCCTGCTTGAGAGTCTCTTTCTCTACCTCCCTCTTCTCCTCCCCATACCACCATGCTCTCTCTCAACAGAACAAAACAAAACAAAACAAAATGAAAAACCCATTCTGATAAGAACCCAATTTTAACTTCCTATCTGGGCTCTGCCATACTGTGAGTTTAGGTAACTGAATATACATTTCTAAATTTTCATCTTATAATCTGTAAAAGAAGTGGGTAGAAGTGATGGTGATGTTTGCAAAGGATCATGTCTAAATGGTTTTTCTGTTAAGGGATTATATGTATTTTTTCTATTATGATATTAGCTATTCATGACTTTGATTGCCATATGGAGGTTTTGATTACAGTGCTCAAGTTTGGAAAATCTTGTATTTGTGAAAGATATTTTTCAGTATCACTTTAATATAAATATAGCTAAATTGGTATTTTGGGAAACTATTTCTCCAAATGAAATACTTGCATGCTGTATTATCTTAGTACTAGAAGTTTTCATAATAAGTGAGACAAAATTCCTTTTCTCCACCCTCCTCTGAGCCTAGATAATGAACTGGCTTGTTGCTTTGTTCAATCGAATTGCTTTTCCAGCTCTTTCATACACACAATTGAACATACATTTATAAGGTATCTTAGTATGTGTGACTCCAAATTATGACATCAGAACTACACATATTTTTATCATCTTCTGATTATGAAGCAACTACTGTTGGTTGCTCCTGTGTTTATTTATTCTCAATTATTCTTTCACTGTAACATTCATTTATTCAAATTTCCATCTATTCATTTATTCAGGATTATATATCTTTAGGAAATGTTAAGGTAGATTTGTTTTGTCAAGCAAATTTGTCAAAAAGTATCAACATTCTTAAATTCTGTATCAAATTTGGTATCCTCAAACAAATTTTATTAAGTTATATTTATTTTACTGACTGTATTCCCTGTGCTGTACTTTCCAGCTCTGTGACTTATCTGTATTATAACTAGAAGTCTGTACCTTTTAATCGCCTTCACCTTCACTTTGTTCATTCTCCTACCTCCCCCTCTCTGGCAACCATCAATTTGTTCTCTGTATTTATGTGTCAGTTTGGCTTTTTTGTTTGTTCATTTCTTTTTTTTAATTAATTTTTTATTTTTTTAAAAGATTTTATTTATTTATTTTTCAGAGAGAGAGAGCACAGGCAGACAGAGTGGCAGCAGAGGCAGAGGGAGAAGCAGGCTCCCCGCCGAGCAAGGAGCCCGATGTGGGACTTGATCCCGGAGCCGAAGGCTGCGGCTCAACCAACTGAGCCACCCAGGTGTCCCTCTTTTGATTTTTTAGATGCCCCATATAAGTGAAATCATATAGTATTTGTCTTTCTTGGTTGACCTATTTCACTTAGCATAACACCCTCTAGTTCATCTATGTTGCTGCATTAACAGGCACAATCTCATTCTTTTTTATATCTTCCACATCTTCTTTACCCATTCATGTACTTATAGAAACTGGGGTTGCTTCCATTATCTTGGCTACTGTACATAATGCTGCAATAAATATAGGGTACATATATCTTTTTAGATTAGTGCTTTCATTTTCTTGAGTAAATACCCAGTACTGGCATTATTGGATCATATGGTAGTTCTATTTTAAATTTTTTTGAGGGACCTCCATACTTTTCCCACACCAGCTGTGCCAGTTTACATTCCTACCAACAAGACACAACAATTCCCTATTTTCTACATTCTTTCCAACATTTGTTATTTCTTGACTTTTTGGTTCTGCCATTCTTACTACTGGTGTGAGGGGATATCTCATTGTGGTTTTGATTTTTGCTTCCTAATGATTGGTGATGTTCAGCTATCTGTGTCTGTTAGCTATTTATATGTCTTCTTTGGAAAAATGTCTATTCAGGTCCTCTTCCCATTTTAAAATTTAAATATTTATTTTTTTGGTGTTGAGTTGTAAAGTTGTAAAATGTCTTTACATATTTTGGATGTTAACTCCTTCTCAAGTATATCATTTGCAAATATCTTCTCCTATTCAGTAGTTTGGGTTGCCTTTTCATTTTGTTCATTTTCATTTTTGCTTTGCCATGAAAAAGCTCTTTATTTTGGTAAAGACACATCCATAAATATGCTCCTCAGGCCATGTCCAAGAAATTACTGGATATGAGTCTTTTAGGAGTTTTATGGTTTAGGGTCTCACATTTAGGTCTCTAATCCATTTTTTTTTTAAAGATTTTGTTTATTTATTTAACAGAGATCACAAGTAGGCAGAGAGGCAGACAGAGAGAGAGGAAGGGAAGCAGGCTCCCTGCTGAGCAGAGAGCCTGATGTGGGGCTCGATCCCAGGACCCTGGGATCATGACCTGAGCCGAAGGCAGAGGCTTTAACCCACTGAGCCACCCAGATGCCCCTCTAATCCGTTTTGAATTTACTTTTGTGTATGGTATAAGAAAGTGGTCTGCTGTCATTCTTTTGCATGTAGCTGTTCAATTTTCCAGTATGATTTGTCTAAGGACTGTCCTTTCCCCATTGTATAGTATATACAAATTATTTTTAATCTGCTTTATTGAGGTATATTAACATAATAAAAATTTACTTATTTTACATGTACAAGTCAATAAATTTTGACAAATATGCATGGTTGTTTAATCAACAAAATCATGATATGGAGCATTACTATCTCCCCAAAAGTTTATCCAGATTCACTTGTAACTGATTCCGTCTTCCTGAGTCACATCCTCTAAAACCACTGGTATGCTTTCAGTTACGATATTTTTGTTCTTCTCTAGAACTTTATGTAAAAAAAAAATACATGGTTTTTCTGTGTGCGTTTGTCAATTAGCATAATATTTTAGGATTCATCCATGATTCCATTAATACTGGAGTAACTGGTGACTAGTTTATGTTCTCTGTATTTCTAAATAAATTCTATAATCAGCTTGCCAAATTTCTTAAAAGAGAATTCTGGGAATTAATTGGATTTGCATTGAATTCACAAGCCAAATTGGAGATAACTGACATCTTAAGATTATTTTATCTTCCAATTCATGAATATGGAATTTATCTTCATTTCTTTAAGATTTCTTCAATATCTGTCAGCAGTGAGTTGTAGTCTTCTGTGGCTTGATCTTGTGTTATTACAATGGAGCTCTCCAAATTTCATGATTTTTGATGCTATTGTACGTGGTATATTTTTATTTCAATTTTCAGTTGTTCATTGGTACTATATAAAATAGTTTTATTTTGCATATTAACTTTACTATGATATTGCTAGATTCACTTTTAATTTCTCATAGCTTTCTTTTGTAGATTTCTTAGGAATTTTTTAGTATTCATTTTGTCTACCAATAAGGATGTTATTTATTTCTAATTTAAATGTTTTCATTTCTTTCCTTATTGATCTGATGAGAATCTCCACTACAACTTTCTCTACAAGTGGTACAATGGATATTATTGAATTGTTTATGATCTTAGAGGAAAAATATTTAGTCATTTACCATTTTTTTTCTGTTTTTTAGAGAGGGAGAGAAAGAGGGGGTGGGGAGGGGCAGAAGGAGAGGGAGAGAGAATCTTAAGCAGACTCCATGCCCAGCACAGAGCCTGATGCAGGGTTCAATCTCACAGCTTGGAGATCATGACCTGAGCCGAAATCAAGAGTAAGTCACTACCTCACTGAGCCATCCTGGTATCCCTAGTCATTCAACTTTAAATGTGGTGAAACTTGAATAGATGGTTTTATCAATCTAATTTTCTAAGAATTTTCTTTTTTTTAAATATGAATGAATGTTGAATTTTGATAAATGCTATTTCTGTATCTAGTCTCAATCTATTGACATAGTTATATATTTTTCATTTTTAGTCTATTAACATTGCAAATTATAATGATTATTTTTTGAATGTTAAACCATCCTTCAATTCCAAGGATAAACTCAACTTGATTATGATGTATGATCTTTTCTATACATGGCTAAATTGAGTTTACTAACTTTGGGATAATTGTTTTAGAGTCTATGTTCAGAGACATTTATCTTTAATTTTATTGTAATAACTTTTTAAAATTTTGTTATCAAATTAATGCTTCTTCATAAAATAAGCTGAAATGTATTTTCTTTTTCCTAGAAAAGTCTGTGGAATTGTATTACTTCATATATATATATATATATATATATATATATATATATATATTTTTTTTTTTTTTTTTTTTTTTTTAGAGAGAGAGAGAGAGAAAGAGCACCAGCTGGGGGAGGGGCAGAGGTGGAGAAGCTGACTCCCTGCTGAGTGGGGGAACCTAATATAGAGCTTGATCCCAGCACCATGAGATTATGACCTGAGCCAAAATCAAGAGTCAGATGCTCAACTAACTAAGCCACCCAGGTGCCAGAAGGAGAGGGAGAGAATCTTAAGAAGGCTATATGCTCAGTGTGGAGCTTATGCTGGGCTTGATCTCAAGATCCTGAGATCATGACCTGAGCAGAAATCAAGAGTCAAATGTTTAACCAGCTAGGCCATTCAGGTTCCCTAGAATTGTATCACTTTTTAAAATGCTTGTTAGAGGGGTGCCTGGGTGGCTCAGTGGGTTAAAGCCTTTGCACTCAGCTCAGTCATGATCCCAGGGTCCTGGGATAGAGCCCTGCTCGATGGCCTCTCTGCTCAGCAGGGAACCTGCTTCCCTTCCTCTGTCTCTGCCAGCTTCTCTGCCTACTTGTGATCTCTGTCAAATAAATAAATAAAATCTTTTAAAAAAATGCTTGTTAGAGCCTGGTGGCTCAGTTGGTTGAGTATTCACTCTTGGTTTTGGTGGTATCATGACCTCAGGGTCCTGGCATGGAGCCCTAGGTCAGACTTCGTGATCAGTGTGGAGTCTGCTGGATATTCTTCCCTTCTCTCTCCCTCTGCCCCTCCCCCTGCTCATGCAGAGTGTGCTCTCTCTCTTAAATAAATAAATAAATAAATAAATCTTTAAAATGCGTGTTAGAATTCACCAGTTAAGTCCTGTGGGTTTAGATTTTCTTTGTGGAAGGATTTTAGCTACTGATTCAATTAAGATTATTTAGGTTGTTTCTTTTTTCTTCTAAGTGAATTTTAGTAGATTATTTTGAGGGCCTTGCATATTTTATCTCAGTATTAAACTGGCATAAACTTGCTTCAAGTTGCTAAATATGGTGGGATCTGTAGTACCTTTTAAAATTCTGTTATTGGTCACTTGTGTCTTTCCTTTATTTTTCTCATAAGTTTAGCAGAAGTTTATAAATATTATTGAACTTAAAAAAATCAAGTTGGGGGTTCTTTGATTTTCTCCTTTGTTTTTATTTTCTATTTTATTTACTCTTGCCCTATCCTTGGTAGTTTTTTCCTTCTGATTATTTTTGGATTAATTTTTTCTCATTTTCAGGTGACTTACATTAAATTATTAGGTCAATGATTTGAGAACTTTCTTGCTTTAACTACTATGTATTTTCTTTTACAAAAGCTTTGGCTTCATCCCATATTTAAAATGCTATTCATTCATTTTATATTGTTAAATGTACTAATTTCCCTTATAATTTTCTCATTGACCACTTTGTTTAATTTCTAAATATTTGATTTCCATATATTATTATTATTGATTGTCATTTAATTTTACTTGGGTCAGAGTATTTAGTTTGAACATTTTTTTTCTTTTAAACTTATAACTACTTTTATTGCTCAGAATACACGTGTGCCAATTTGCATTTGAGAATAATGTGTATTCTTCTGCTGTTTAGTATTCTCTGAATACATTTGGTAAAAAATACTGCATTATTGAATTATATCATATACTATTGATTTTCTATCCAATTGCAATTCTCTGAATACTCATAAAGAAGTGTTAAAAATCTTCAACTGTAATTTTGGATTGTCCATTTTTCTCATCAGTTCTATATGTTTTCACTTCGTGTGTTTTGAAGTTCAGTTACCAGGTACATCACCTTTTTGACAGTTTCATCCTCTTGATAAATAAACTTTTATCATCAATTTCTTCCCTTTACCTTTTATTCTTTCTCTTAAATCTACTTTGCCTGAGATTTATATCACAACTCCAGCTTTCTTATAAGTAGTCTTAATAAAGTATATTTTTCAATCTTTTTATATTTATTTATTTATTTATTTATTTATTTATTTTTAAAGATTTTTTTATTTGACAGACAGAGATTACAATCAGGCAGAGAGAGGAAGGGAAGCAGGCTCCCTGCTGAGCAGAGAGCTCCATGTGGGGCTCTATATCTTGACCTTGGGATCAAGACCCATGCCAAAGGCAGATGCTTTAACCCACTGAGCCACCCAGGTGCCCCATCCATCTTTTTATTTTTAATTAACCTCTGACTTTATATATAATGTGGCTTTACTTTTTGTTGTTGTTAGACATATGGCTGTGTCTTTTTTTAAAATACAGAATGGCAATACCTGCTTTTTAATTAGAAGGCTTAGAATATTTCCACTTAATGTAATTATCAATACAGTTCTTTCCTATGTTACATTATTATTTTCTAGTTTTATTTGTTATTTATAGTTTTTTCCTCTTGCCTCCTTTTGATAGGATTAAAGTTTTATTATTTTTTTAATGATTCTATTCTATCTCTGGTATTCACTAATTTGCTATCCTCTTATTTTTTAGCAGTTATCCTAGGGCTAACAGTATATATCTTTAACTTATCATAGTGTACGTTCAAATAATAATAGATCAATTCATGAATAATGTAAGAAACTTACAACTAATCCTCCCATTTCTCTCCTCACCCGATCCCTCATGCTACTGCTTTCAGGCACTTTATTTCTACATATTTTATTAATGTTACTGAATTGGTTTGTCTAATGCTGTTGTGACATATTATTACACATCTGGTGGCTTAAAACAACAGAAATTTACTCTCTTATAGTTTGGGAGGTCAGAACTTCAAAGTAATTCTTCAGGATTTTGTCTCATCTGGAGATACCAGGAAGAATTTATTTCCTTGCCTTTCTGGATTCATTGTTTGGCTCATGACCTCTTTTTCCAGCTTCAAATTATGGCTCCTCCCTCCAACTTCTGTTGCTGTTAGCTGATCTTCCTTTTTTTTCTTTTTTTTTTTAAACTCTACCTCTCTCTTATAAGGAGTCTTGTGACCATATCAACCCTACCCAAATCCAGAGTAATCGTCTCATCTCGAGCTTATTAACAATAAAAAATGATAAGTCCCTTTTAAATGAAAGCTAGAATGCACACAGTTTCCTTGGATTAGGACATAAACATCTTGAAGGATCCATCATTCAGTTTACTGCAATCAACCTTCTGGCCCTTAAAAGTTCACATCCATTCCAAATACAAAATACATCTGTAACCCAAGTTCTTCAAAACCACCTACCCATTGCATCATCTCTCAAGTTTGCAATCTCACTTAAGTCAGATTAGTTCAAAAGTCCCAAATCTCATTATCTATATTCAATTAAATTACGTATGGATGGGATTTTGGTATAATCCATCCTGGAGCAAATTTCTTTCCATCTAGTAACCTGTGAAATTCAAAACACAAGAAATCAGTTCCCAAAATACAAGGCTGGTATGAGAGTTTTATTTTTAATTTCAGTACTTAAAAATAGCTGCTTTATTTTCACCTCATTTGAATAATTTCTGACAAGGATTCTATAGTCCCTGTCTATGTAAAATCTTGTTTCTTTTTTCTGATTAAAATTTTTTTCTCTTTATGACTGCTTTTCAGCAATCTAAATATAACATGATTTGGGATTATTTTCACCTTTCTTCTATTTTGGTTTTAATGAGCTTCTCAGGTCTGTGGTTTTATAATTTCTATGAAATTGGGTGTGTGGAGGGGGTAAAATAGCCATTTCTTCAAATATATTTTCTGCTACTATTTCTTCTCAGACTTCTATTGTACTTATGTTAGATTGCTTGATATTATGCAAAGTTCAGTGATAACTTTTGATTTATATTAATTTTTTTCACCCTGTTCTTCATTTTTGGATAGTTGTTTGCTTTGCTTTTCTTTTGTTACATCTTAAATTCACACATATTTTACTCTAGAGGGATTAATATGCTAACATGTTAATTCTATTAATGCATTTTTGTAGGTATTTCATTTTTAAATCTCTTGAAGTACTTTTCTTTGCTTTAAATTTTATATTACTCTAGCCATTATGGCCTAGTGTTCCAAGATTCATTATTTATGCACCATACCCACTACTGAATGCAGTATGTGCCCTCCTTAATACCCACCACCAGGCTCACCCATCTTCCCACTACCCTCCCTTCCAAAACCCTCAGTTTGTTTCATGGAGTGCACAGTCTCTCATGCTTCATCTCCCCCTCCCCAATTTCCCCCAATTTACTTTTCCTTTCCTCCTCCTAATGTCCTTCATGTTATTCCTTATGCTACACAAGTGGAACCATATGATAATTGACTTTCTCTATTTGACTTATTTCACTCAGCATAATCTCCTCCAGTCCCGTCCACATTGATACAAAAGTTGGGTATTCACCCTCTCTAATATTCCATTGTATATATGACCTTATGTTCTTTATCCCTTCATCTGTTGAAGGTCATCTTGGCTCTTTCTACAGTTCGGTGATTGCGGTCATTGCTGTTATGAACATTAGGGTACAGATGGCCCTTCTTTTCACTGCATCTTTATCTCTGGGGTAAATACCCAGTAGTGCAATTGTAGGGTCATACGGTAGCTCTATTTTTAGTTTTTTGAGGAATCCCCACACTGTTTTCCAGAGTGACTGTACCAACCTGCATTCCCACCACAGTGTAAGAGAGTTCCCCTTTCTCCACATACTCTCTAACACTTGTTGTTTCCTGTCTTGTGAATTTTAGCCATTCTAACGGTAGAAGGTGGTATCTCAATGTGCTTTTGATTTGAGTTTCCCTGATGATGGCCATATATTTGTATAACTTTCTAAAGATACAAACATATAGGAAATAGTTCTCTTAACTACCTTGTCTTATAATTCTATGATATCTGTCATTTTCCATTCAGTTTATATTAATTGATTTACTTCTGGTATGGTCCACATTTTTCTGCTTTACATGTTGGGAATTTTTTAATGGCTAAGGGACAATGTGGTTTTTAAACTGTCAAGTGCTGGATTTTGTTGTATTCCTTTAAATAATGTTCGATTTGGTTCTGGAATAAAAAAAATATCTATCACATTCTTTTGAGGATTCCCCAACAATAATTTATTATGGTAAACTCAAAGCAGCCTTTAGTTTCGGCCTAATTTAACCCCACTACTTATGCATTACCTTTTTAAGGTCTCTTCTTCTTCTTCTTCTTCGTTTTTTTTTTTCTTTTTTTAAGAATTTATTTGTTTATTTGACAGAGAAAGATCACAAGTAGGCAGAGAGGCAGGCAGAGAGAGAGAGGGAAGCAGGCTCCCTACTGAGCAGAGCGCCTGATGCGGGACTTGATCCCAGGACCCTGAGATCATGACCTGAGCCGGAGGCAGAGGCTTAACCCATTGAGTCACCCAGGCACCCATGGTCTCTTCTGATCCTTTTTGTATTATTAGTTCTTTACTCTCTGGCTCTAAGAAAACAAATCATTTTTGCCTTCTATGAACTCTGATAATTATTCAGCCTAATGCTTTTGAGTCTTTTTTCCCCCCTAAAAAATCTCAGGTAAATTCATGATCCTTCTCATAAATTTCCAAAGAAGCACTAAGCCAAAGATTAAAATGGACTCTCTTGTTTGTTCTTCATCCTGTATATATTCTTAGTATTATATTCACAAATTATAGGCACCTTGGCCTTCCCAATGCCCAATCTGTCTCTCTAATTTAGCAAGTCTCCAGGCTTTGCTGGAAATCTCCTTCCTTAAAGTGTATACAAGAAATTTCCTTTAGTCAAGAAGCTAGGACAATTGGAGGGCTCACCTCACTGGTTTCTCTTTTTCCAGGGATTACCAGCTCATGTTGCTTATTTCCAATCTTTAAATATTGTCCTTTGATATATTTTGTTTCATTTTGTAGTTGTTGAAGATAAGAAGACAAATCCAGTCCCCTACTTTATCATGGGCAGAAGCAGAAGTCACCTACAAAATTCTGAATGCATTTTTTAAAATATATTTATATTTTTGCAGGGGTATTTTTCTTGTGCATCATCCACAGTAGTACGCATAAATGAATGTAACATTTATTTAAGGAGTTACATTCTCAGGCCATATTAAAACAGATTTATCCAGAGCATATAATATTTGTTCAAATAACTACACATTATGTTTTTATTCAAACTTACACTCATAATGTCACTTGGAATATCTTGTGCATTCCATTTTCCTAGTGATCTACAAAACCAATTTATGGAATCAATACATTGAAAAGAGTCCCTTGAAGTTTTAATACAATACTTTAAAAAATACCTGGTAAGCAAATATTTTCACCAGGGAATTAGCTTAGGGATAGGGACTATCATATTAAGTATTTTTTAACTTTGTGATATCTCAGAAATACATAGTAGTATGGAAAATAATGTATTTAGTACCCAATAGTGATTTTTTCTCAAAAAATGTGCTTTTTAGGTAGATTCTGTTATATTCACATTCATTCATTCATTTATTCATTTTTCAATCTCTATTCTTGGTTGCCTACTGTGTATTATATATCTTTAGAGAAAATATAAAAATATATAATTTCAGAAATAAATTGTTCAAAGATAAACTCAAAATAGGTTAAAGATCTAAGTGTGAGACCTGAAACCATAAAACTCCTAGAAGAAAACATATGAAGTAATCTCTCTGACATCAGCTTTAGTAACATTTTTATAGGTAGACAATCATAGGCAAGGGAAACACAAGGAAAAATAAACTATTGGGACTACACCAAAATAAAAAGCTTTGTGTAACAAATAAACCATTAACAACCATTTTGTTGTTTTGTACAACAAAAACCATCATTGCTGAGTGAAAGATATTTGCAAGTGATGTTTCTGATAAAGGGTTAATATCCTAAATGTATAAAGACCTACACAAAACAGTACTAAAATCCTCCACAAATAATCCAATTAAAAATGGACAGAGGACCTGAACAGACACTTTTCCAAAGCATATAGATGGTCAATAGACACATGACAAAACATCAGTGGTGAACATCAGTGCTAATCAAAACCACAATGAGGTATCACTTCATATCAGTCATTATGACTAGATCAAAAATACATGAAAAAACAATGTTGGCAAGGCTGTAGAGAAAAAGGGAATTCTCATGCATTATTGGGAATACAAATTGGTGCAGCCCCTGTGAAAAACAGTGTGGAGGTTCTTCAAAAAATTAGAAATGGAAATACCATTTAATTCAGTAATTCTACTACTGGGTATCTACCCAAAGAAAATCAAACACTAATTTGAAAAGATATTCCCCCCCTATGTTTATTGCAGCATTATCTATAATAGCTAAGAAATGGAAGCAACCCCTTTATCCATCAATAGATGAATGCACAAAGAAGATGTGTATGTACGTATGTATGCATATAAAATATTACTCAGCCATTAAAAAACAAGGAGATCTTGTTATTTGCAACAACATGAATTGAAGAGGGTATTATGCTAAATAAAATAAGTCAGACAGAGAAAGACAAATACCATACGATTTCAATAATACACAAAACAAACAAAATCAAGAGAAACAGACCCATAAATAAAGAAAAGAAACTGAGGGATGCTGGAGGGGAGTGGTGTAGGGGAAAGGCCAAAACAGGAGAAAGATAGAAGGAGGTACAGACTTCTAGATATGTAATGAATAATTGAAGGGATTGAAAGGCACATTATAGGTATAACAATAATACAGTTTTGTAATGGCATTGTAAAAAAAAAAGAATATAATTTAAAAAATTTTTAAAAATCTGTTGGTATCATCAATGATTTTGGTAGCCCCATGAGACTTGAAAGCAGTTAAAAAAAATGTAAAGGTTTACATCTCCCTTCCTAGCTACATGGCTGAATCTGATATCTGACTTGATGAAGCTTCAGAACATGCTGCAAAATCTGGAGATCTTATGACCTTCCATGTATAGTATTTATGGTAAACTTTCTTACCTTAACTGTGGACTTAGCCAGTGGTGGTCAGAGACAGTGCCAAGTTTAAGTGCTGCCTGTAGAAATGTGAAGAAACTCCACTTAAGTTACCAATTCAGTGGACAGTTCCTTCATGATGGAATACTACTGATAATACTTGAGGGAAGTATTCTCAGTATGTGTGATATTCTGGTTCTGCCAGGAAGTCAGTTTGAACAGTCAGTAGAGGGAGAAGGCCATCTCAAGTGAACCCTTCAACTGTCATTTCCTTATCCAAGGGCTGAGAATGCAGATATCGATTTGCTATTTGCCTCTAGTTAGAATTTCATAGTTTTTTTTTTTAATCTATAGAAGAATTTTTTCTCAGAAATAAATTTATCTGTTCTCAGACCTCCTTCTCTACTCTCTGACATTCTCCCTGATCATGACTCCTTAATCTTCCTTCCCCTGCTCTTTATTAGATAATAGAGAAATCTCTTGATGGGGGCTTCATCTAGGATCTTGCCCTACTTTTAAACCATATTGTATATCATTTTGTTTACTTGAGGCTCTAGAACAGTAACAGGATAATGGCTTTTTTCATCCAGTTTATGGAAAATATATATATGCTTATTATCTATGTAAATGTGTCATGGTTTATGTAATAATTCCCTATTAAAAAAAACTGGAATTCTGTTTTTTGTTTTTTTTAATTAGAGCTTTTGTTCTGCTGTTGTGTAATGGTACCAAAAATTATTATTTTTGTTGTGTGCCTATTTTATGTCAGACAATGTGTTCAGTGCTGGGCATATAACAGTGAACGAGTTACACACAAGCACACAGAAAAAAGTACATTTAGTGGGGCACCTGGGTGGCTAGCTGCCTTCAGCTCAGGTCATGATCCTAGGCTCCTGAGATTGAGCCCCAGGTCATCTCCAGCTCCTTGCTCAGTGGGGAGCCTGCTTCTCCCCTGCCTGCCCCTCTTCCTGCTTGTGCTTGTTCTCTCCCTCTCTTTCTCACTTTCTCTCTCTCTCTGTCAAATAAATAAATACATCTTTAAATGTCGAATGAAAAAAAATAAGTGAATGCAGAAGATTGGTTTGGAAAACTGGCATCAGTGATATTTATGAGAAAACTCTAGTTTCTATACTGCTTCACATAAGTACACTTTAAATAACAGCACTTAGAATAACATATAGAATACCTCAATTTGAAAATAATGTTACCCTGAGAAGCATATATAATTTAACTGATATCCAGTATTTCCATGAGCCAAATTTTTTTTTACTTTGATAACACTTTTATCAACATAAGGTTAGTAAAATTTCTGAATTAAAAAGAGTACGACTTCAAGCAACTGATAATTTGGTATTATAAAAAGATTATTGGCACTGGCTTACTAAGATCAATGATGTGGTTGAAGAAGTACCTTGCTACAGCTCTAGTTAAGTATAATACTATAAAGTTCCCTGGAACAAAATTGATGTATCTGAGATGTTATCCAGGATGTACTCATATGCTATTTTTGCAAGCTGCTTTCATCATACTCAGAAGGATTTGTCAAGATGCTTACCTGTTGTGAAATTCAACACGATTTCTTGAGGGTGCAATCTAAGGCTGACTTATACCATCTCCTCTTAGCACTACTATATCAATGTCTATGTGATTGTAATTTTTTCTGGGCCCCTCTATTCAGTGGTTGCTGTACAAAATGTGGGACAAAACAAATGCATGTCATGCTTTAAGACTACTGTATGTCATATGTATTTACCAAGAGTTAAAAAAATGTGCAAAATGCATCTTTACATATAAGCTTTTTTATCTTAAGCCTTTAAAATTTTCATGTTTGGCTGGTTTACATGAAATTGGGGCAAATAGACTGACCCCATTTATTATTTTTTATACATACTGAGGTGGTTCTTCTTTTTTTAAAAATTTTTATTTAAATTCCAGTGTAGTTAACATACAGTGTAATATTAGTTTCAAGTGTACAATATAGTGATTCAACATTTCCATACATCACCTGGTGCTAATAACAAGTGAACTCCTTACTCCCCATCACCAATTTCACCCCATCTCCTCACCCACCTTCCCTCTGGTAAGCTCCAGTTTGTTCCCAATAGTTAAGGGTCCATTTCCAATTCTC